>NW_018407089.1:336742-394493 GCF_002113885.1 Mizuhopecten yessoensis
TACAGAAATGGCAGAGTGATGTTCACACTTCATCAAAAGCTACATGTTATAGGATTTTTAAAAATAATTGTCATTTTGAAAATTACTTAGATATTTTAAGTGATAAGGATAGAGTTACATTTTGTAAATTTAAGACTACTAATCACAAATTCATTGTTGAAACCGGCAGATGGCATAATATAGAGTATAATGAAAGAAAATGTCCACACTGTAACAGTCAGCAAATTGGTGACGAATTCCATTACTTGCTTGAGTGTCCGTCACTATCTGGGTTTCGAATTTTATACATAGACAAATATTTTTGGACGAGACCAAATGTAATTAAGTTTAATGAATTGATGAATACTACTAATATAAAAACACTGAAGAAACTTTGTACTTTTATTAGAATAATTAATAACAGTATTTGACCTCCTCGATATAAATGTGTATATATTATAAAACAGTACTGTGTACTACCGACTACGAACACTACAATTACTATATATTATATTGTAAATATGTTTCTCTATACATTGTATTGTGAAAGAGAATAAAGTTGAATTGACTATATATTAGTAGCGTGGGTCATAGGTTAACCTCGGCTGTCACGTGAGACAGAAACACATGCTTTACCGCGACGTTACGACATTTTCTGATCGCCTTACGTGCCTCTTAACAGGGTGTCCACGGGATAATGACACCTGTCAGCACTTGACAGCACTGTCCTCCAAACTGACCACTGGTCACCTTATTCGTCTACAACTTTATCTACTGTTACTCGCGAGGAAAGTTTATGTCCTTTATGTAAAACTGTGTTCGGGACGAATACCAATATTTATACCAAGGTACTAATTATCTGCTGTAGCTTTTAGACAACTTCATATACCAAATTATTATTATATCAATACAACTTATATCAAAATGAAAGGAATGTTCTCAATACAATGTATGTAACACGGTACTTTTAACAAAATTAAGTAGATTTATACAAAAAGTAATGAAGCTACTTAAAATCTAAAATAAGCTAGCTACAAGAATTAATGAAATAGGTTGTTATTATTTATATTGTATTATATGTCAGATTATATGTGTCATATGTCCATCAATGTACAAAATGTATACTATGTAATATCTGACCTATTGTTTAAATAAACCTTGTAAGCTTGTTATGTTGACCATTGTAATGTTATCAGATACAGAGTGAAGTAACAGCTAGGTTAACGATTCCGCAATAAATAGTAACCAACAGGAATTTTACGTACTGGCAGCTTAAGGTAGAGAGTTCCGACGGTCTGTGTTGTACCTCCAACTAAAAAGAGTTCCAATTAGTTTGGCATTTTTTATGCACTTGAAATTGCTTCACATTTACTTCAGCAAAGACAATATAAGATATCACGGGCGTATATGTATCAATGTTCTAACACTATGTACTATGATTGGGAAACAAGGATTTACTATTGTATTTCTGTAGACATAGTCCAGCTGAAAACTGGATTTAATAAAAAAAAAATAAAAAAAAAAAATCCAAAAAAATCGGATACTTTAATCGGTACAACGTATTTCACTAGTTAATTGAAAATTAAACCGGTTACATTTTGAAGATGTTCGTTGAAGAATGAGAAAATAAAGCCTGATGTTTGGTGAGTANCCCCCCCCACCAAACCACCACAAACAAACTTGATGATTTCTTATAATTTGATTTAAAAAGTCAGACAATACCATAAAATGCTTAGGTGGTTTACTATTTAAGTTATTATTTACCTAAAACATTACTTAAAAGGAGGTGTGTAAAAAGTAGTTCCGGTGTATGACGTTATCAATTTTTTTATTTTTTTTAGTTATACGGTATAACATGAGCAGACATATATCTTTTTTGGAATGACCAGCATTAATTATTTATCCATGTACTAGTTACCGCTAAAACGTTACATAGTTTGGTGGAATGACATCGATTTATCAATCAAAACCACCACAGCCAATGTCATGATCTCAGGAACAAAGGTCAGGTTACGAGTTTGACCTTGGGGCACGAGGTGTCGGCGCGCGCGATTTTATTGGTGAATGGCTTATATGCCAAACGAGTAATGGGCTATTCTGGGCTAATTGTTCTCCTGCCAAACGTGTAGTCGCCACAAATGTGACAAGTAGAGGAGTAAAATCTTGTCCACGTGATTTTGTAGGACAAATCTAGATAACACAGATGTCACGTGACATTTCGGATATATTTGTCTGAATGGGTTGGGGTGCGATGATGACGGATCCAGAGAAATGTCGGTAGGGGGTCGAAATGAGCAAAACAAAATGTTTGTTTTGAATATATTAACAGCCGTGTTAGGTTTTAATTCCCGAAGCAATTGAAACCGCATGGATCCACCACTGTCCAACCCGTCGCAATCACTTTAGTCCATGTCTCACGTGCCCCAATACCACCGGTGTTGGGAGTTAAACAATGGTACGGTATAGACTGTAAAAACTTTTCGTTTATCTTAAAATGTTCTAAGAACACTAAACTATAATATTGATATTTTCCAAAAAAGTGCCAAATTGATAAAAGAATGTCTCAATGAATAAAAACCAAGCTCATAAATGATATTTATCACATAATGTACTGTGTTATCCAGTGAATAAACCCATGTCATATTTTTTTGCGTATTTACCCATGTTTGGCTTGTTTTAGTATCGTTCAACGTCCTATCAACAGCTATGGTCATTTAAGGACGGCCTTCCCTGTGTGCAATATGTATGCGTGTAGTGTATGCGTGTGTGTTTTGGGAGGCTGCGATATGTTCGTGTTTGTCTCTTTGTGATAGCGCGGAACTGATGCCGACTTTATAGGGCTACCTCACTAAAACATACTGCCGAAGACACACAGCAGGACACCACACCCGATCACATTATACTGACAACGGGCGAACCATTCGGCCCACTCCTGAATTACTGAGTGTTAAGCAGGAGTAGAAGATACCATTTTAATAGACTCTGGTATGTCTCGGCCAGGGGACAGCCTTCCTCACAGGGGCGAACGCTCACCTTAAGGCAAAAAGTGAAGCATTGCCAAGGTAGACATTAGGAAGAACAAAGTTGTTTAGAAAGAAGAGAAAAGATAAGATCCCAAATTTAGTCACCTCTTACGATCATGCAATGGGGACAATATGTACAATTGATACGCCCTACCTACAAATACGTATTAACCAATGTAATTTGACCTATTAGCCCTGTGAATGGTTGTAAGTTTCAATTGTTTCAATTGTGACGTCACGCCTTGGACACGTACATGACGTCACCGACTTTACGCCCTGGAATAAAAATGGCGGCTTTTTACATTTCAAAGTTGCACGAAAGTTGTCGTTTTACACGAATAAATGCCACAAATCTTGATTATGTGATAAAAAGGATCTTACACTGGTTTTCATTTTATATGAATTTTATGAAACTCGTCACGAATTTTTCATTTTAGCTCGCCAGAGGCTCGCTTAATTGAAAAAGTCTTACACTTGATTCATAAATCTCATATGAAATGGAAACTCATGTAAGATCCTATATGTATTTTCTGCATTTCCTATAATGGAAGGGAGATTTGTTTAACCGTGCATTGCAATGCTTGCTCGGAGTTAACATGTTAATATTCGACAGTTATATATATAGATATATAAAGTCGCTTGTATTTACTCGCATTAAATGTACAGGTTCGAGGTAACCAATGACTACCAAAACGAATTAAGAAAAAAAAATGCAGTTATATAATACAAACTTAGTGTATTTTACAACAATTATGAAAGAAGTTATTGCAAGTTATATTAAATACACTTTTTGGTCAAGATGTTAGCGCGAGTGATGTTAATGTGGGAGGAAACCGGAGTACTTGGGGAAAAACCCACGTGATTGGGCTGGTAACCCCATTCCTTTTCACGTCCGATCGGGGAATCGAACCTCGACCGCCTTGATTGAAGGCGAGTGCGTTATCCACTGATCCATCCGACCTACAAAAGATGAAGTCGAAAAAAGGACTCAAAAGAAAGCCTTTGAAATAAGAAGAAACATTAAACCCTATTTATCTGTTGTAGTAATGTTTCCAAGACACAAATTTAAGAACCATCCTAAAACTTTCAAACGATTAACAGTCATGGAGACTTTGATACTTTCAATACGTTTGGAGTTTTTAGGCTGATTGTATGATAAAGAAGTAACAATTTGATAAAAAATACAGAAAAACGTACAATAAATACAGTAACAATAAAAATGATATTTATATCGATATGCAAATCATAAACATGCCACGTAATTTTGCCTTCAGGGATAAACCATGTGCAGAGGAAATAAAGATGGACCTTGCCGATAGTCCCGTGTTTTATATTGTACGAATCGCCTCATCAAACCTTCAGCAGATTTTACACGATCCATTGAACTTTTCATATAGATAGATCCCTTTTATTTATTAGCAAAGGGCGTTTTTAGTTAATAAAAATACAATGTTTAGAGGTCAACGATTGCAAGCCTATGATCTGATTTTTAACATTCAAACTGCCGTTATCCTTCAGACTGACGACCCCAATTCATTATGAAGTTGTCGTCAATTACATTTCTGACCAACGACGTCGTGTAATTAACAAAAGTGACGAAACTATATTGTTTACCTGTCTAGGTAAATGACGCAGTGCCCTATCCCTGCCAGGATCTACACATTGTCAGCCACGACAGGTATGTGGATTGATCGGAAAGTCAAAACGCAGGTAACGGGTTCATCTTTCACGAAACACGTTCTTAAGAGTAATTTTACTTGTTTATGTAATTGAAGCCCAACCCCCGGGCTGGATTGACTAGGGTTGGGGTGGTTGGTCGGTTAAGGGGATATAAAATTGTCCCATTCTGCTACCAGAAATGTATTGCATGTTTCGTTAAAGTCGACTAAAATTCGAATCTTTCTTATATTTCATCTCTTATTAGTTCTTATTGGTGTCGTCGTATTCACCCGTTTTCATATATGACAGTCGCTGTTGCGAATACATTAAACCATGAAAAAAAGCAATGAGTAAATGTAAAGTGACACTGTCAATAAATGTACAAGTGATGGTACTATCACACAGAAATTTTGTGATAAATTAGTGCTGAAATTAATTGTGAAAATAATTGCTTATTCATGAAAAACTTTAATCTTACCATCTATTATTAAATTTATATTTCGAATTGTCCATATCTAACAACTCAAGTGCGAATGAATGCAAAACACGTTTATATGATGTTTAGACATAATTTGGCTATATGCATGTGGCATTATCCTTAATTGTAATTACTGTATATTTGAGATAAGACTCATGTGTGAAGTTTGTATATCCCATAGTACGTACTCTCTGTAAACTTACTTTCATAACTCATTACTTTTGTCCATCACATTACGCAACATTACGCAACAGGATAAGTGTAAAAGCCTTTACCTTGTGGGCACTGACCACGGGTAATTGATCTAACAATTAGCGACACCTGTCACTTAAACCTCAGGTACCTTTATTGTACGTACATGTATTTAACTGTGATATGTTGTATTGTAAATCAGTTAGGTTTTAGACTCTGTACGGAACACATCGGGTTTATTTTGGACCCTCCAGAATATCCCGCCGTCAAGTCAAAAGTTATCTCTTATTAAATTTCAAAGTTAAACTTTAATTAACTCTTACGTCATCATTTCAACAAGACAAAACGTGCAGAAAAACCTTATGTTAGTACGACAAACAAACGGACAAACGAGGAACCAACATCTATACCAGTTCACTGCTCTTCATCTGCGCCCGAAAAATCTCCTCTCGGAAAATCTACAACCGATAATACCACGATTAAACAGACACACGAGAAACCGAAACCCATACAAGTCAACTGTCCGTCATCAGTATGTAACATGCCGCGTGAACAGTTCAGTGGATTTAAACCCGTAAATCGTCGTAAAGTCCAAAGATTCTATGTGCATGGTATCAATAAGGCAACCTCGAACGGAAAAATATCAAAGTTAACTTTCTTCGATATTTCGAAAGAGACTACAAACGAACAGCATCGGGACAACTAAACGTAAAAGACGACGGTAACTGTTTGGTAGGAAACCGGTCTTTCTGGCCAGAAGGCATATATATATGTACGCTCGTGGCTACCTCGCGAAGTGTTCCTAACTGAGAACGGGCGCGGCTGAAAAACGTAACATTATGTGTTGGAACATTGAGGGGATAATGGCTGGCACGCCATATCTTCTTAATTGTCACAACACAAATAACATTGATATATGTGGTGTCTCCGAGCACTGGTTGAGAGAATTTAATATGTCATTTTTTGATACTTTCAAAGGTGGTGGTTACTCGTACATAGCAAAACCAGTCTATGAAATTGACCCACTCCGTTATAGATGTTGTATTAGAGGTGGTGTTGGTATTTTGTACAAAGACAAATCGCTAATTGTTCAAGAAATCCCTGTGGATAGCCCGGGAGTTATTGGAAGTGAGATTCAAACTCATAATGGGGAGCATATATATTGTTTTTTGGCTTACATGCCGGCCTCCTCGAGACCAATTGAAATTTTCATTGACCATATAAATCTATTAGAATCGCTTGTCTCTCCATGAACAGGGGAACTCCTGTTTATATACCTTAATCAAATTCATTTTTAGGAACGGCGATAATTCGTCCAATTCCATGAAATCGAAAGGCGGAGGTGTGTTATTAGCTATAAACACAAAGATTCAGTGTACACACAGAACCGATTTACAAACGGCGAAATATCCACAAATAAAAGTAAACTTTTTTGTGGCTTGCATTTACATTCCGCCGACTGTCCACTTGATTATATTAATGAATTCGAGCGATCCATCCATGGTTACAGGACCCTACGGAACCCCATTTGGTGCCCCAATGTGTAAACGATAACGCCAGGTATACAGCGATACTGAACGCCGTTAGTGAACATGATTTACACCAATACATTTGTATGTATCGAGTCCGACCACTCGTGACAAAATACTCGACTGGGTCCTAGGCTCTCTGGACACGACAGTAGTCTCGGTGTGTGACCCGATTCTGGAATCCGACCATCTAGCCATCTCGGGGAGCCTCACCATATCCGATGCGGCGCGTTATAGCAATATGGCCGTACATCTTTAACTATAAACGTGCAGACTTTATGTCCATGAAATGTATTTTCTCAAACACTGACTGAACTTTTATTTTAAATTCTGAAACAGTTAATGATGCGTTTTACCAACTACATGATGTACTCACTACAACTATCAAGACATGTGTCCCCATGATTAAACTAAGAAAACGATGTTTTCCAACATGGTATGACAATGACCTTATAGCAATGGTTAAAGAGAAAGAACGTGCGTACAAAGTCTATGTCAAGGCCGGTAAACGACGTGATTCTTCTGAGTATGCTATTTTTTCTTCTCTACGACAGGAGTTCAAATCACTCCAAACATCTAAATATTATGATTATATCATCAATGTTGAACATTCTGTAAAAGACAATCCCAAACGTTTGTGGGGATTTGTGAAAGGAAAGCGGAAGGAGGGGACAGTCCCGGACTCTGTTTCGGACTGTTCATCGTCGTCTTCCAACAATGTTGAATCTGCAGATATGTTTAATTCATTCTTCAAAAGTGTGTTCTGTATGGACGACGATTGTGATCTTCCTCAAATATATGTAAAAAACGAATTTGACTGCCCGCTAAACACAATTGTTTTGAATTGTACTGATGTTCAGAAGGCACTACACAAATAGATGTAAAAAAAGCTTGTGGCTACGACAACATATCTGGCCTGGTTTTTAATGAGTGTGCTGATGAGTTGTGTGTACGACTGTGTAACATTTTCAACCGTTCATTGAACGATGGTATCTTTCCAAGTATTTTTAAAAGGGCTAATGCTATTCCCATTTTAAATCTGGTAAATGTAATGAAGTGTCTAATTACAGACCAGTATCTTTACTACCAATTATATCTAAAGTTTCGAAAAACTGGTTGACGTACAGTTTTCTTTTTTTATAAATCCGCTTATCTGCGATGCGCAACATGATTTTATGCCAAAAAGGTCTACTGTTTCAAACCTTGCATGTTTCACCGATCAGATTTCCAAAGCTTTTGATAAAAAAGTAGAATTACATGCTGCATATACCGATTTTTCAAAAGCAATTGATAAAGTAAACCACAGATTATTATTGCATAAGTTAAAATTGTATGGTGTAGAAGGTAGCATTTTATATTGGTGTGCCTCAAGGTTCGATACTTGGACCTAAACTTTCCCTTATTCTCATCAATGAACTGCCATCTATTGTGAAATTTTCTAAAACTCTTATGTTTGCCTACGACAGCAAATATTTGAAGTGTGTAAGAACGTTGTCTGAGTGTGAGCAGCTACGGAGCGATATAGATAGAGTGTATGATTGGTGCTCTGTGTGGAAAATGAAAGAAAATGTGAATAAGTGCTGCCAGGTCATTTTTACAAACAAGAAGAAATGTATGAATTATAATTACACTATGAACGGTGACAACCTGAAGAATGAGTGGTGTGTGAAAGATGGTGTTTTAGTACCCACATTAGACGTACTATTTCCAAATCAATGCGAATGCTCGGTTTTATAAAACGTACATGTAAAAGTTTAAACAAATACCTGTTTTAAGGTCTTTATATATCAGTCTTGTCAGGAGTCAGTTAGAATACTGTTGTCAGATCTGGTCTCCTTACCAAACATCTTTAATTCACCAGGTCGAAGTTGTACAGCGTAAATTTTTGAAATTTTTATGTTTTAAGGCACACGTTGACTACAATTCCATGTCTTACGCTGACACTTGTAGGTATTTTAATCGTCCTAGCCTCGAACATAGGCGGGCACTTTTAGACGGTATATTTCTTTATAATTGAGTTAATTGTGCTTTTGATTGTCCATATTTAGTCAAGCAAATGTGTTTTTTAGTCCCTGGTCGTAATCTACGATAATCTACGATCAATTCGTTTTAACCAGTTTTACTGCCAGATAAATAGAATAAACGTTAGAAAGTATAGTATTTTAAACAGGATTCAAAGTTATTTTAACCATCTTGATTTTGCACCAGACTGTGATATGTTTTGTTCCTCTCTCGCCGAGTTCAAAGTACGGTTAAAGAATATTTGCTATCACTAATTCCGTTTGTTTTACATATGGGTATCTTTTAGTCTGTGTTGCATGCATAACTGACTGTGATACTTTATACTTGTGTTGTAATGTTGTTATCCATTCTGTAAGTAGACCCTGTTGAATTGGAAATAAATAAATAAATAAATAAATAAATTAAAATATGAACTGTTACTTCTTTTATGCACATGTATAACTTTCAATGGTTCTTTAGTTTATATGAATAGTTTGCAATATTAAACAATGCAATGCAAGGTTTCTGTGTACATAGTGTCATTTAAATCGGCGCAGTACAACAGGGACCTCAGTGCAAAAACGTATACATATATATATATAAAGGGGCATAACTCCATAAATAGACAAGGTAGATCATTTGTATATTTTTGATTCTTAATTCACATGCCTCTGATGCAAATACTATGTGTTCAAAGTAACATAAAGTTGGTTCAGTATATTGACGGAGTAATGTGACTTTTGTTTTGAGGCATAACTTACATAAAAAAGCCGGATCCAAATATATATCGCCGAGACAACATTTCAGAATATCTTGACTACATCTGTGAGGTTTTATAAAATTTATCTGGAAGTTTTAACGTTTCAAAAGCTCAGAAGATTGTGCTGTTAGGCGTAAAGTAGGTTCGGAACAATGCACAGCCAGACTGGGGTTGGAACTATGACCCGAAATGAGTAGTACTGCGAATTGTATAACCAAAAAATGAATAAAAATACGTAACTTACGCTCGACTTTCATTTTGATTTTGGCAAGTAGTTGAATATTCAATCATGAAATATGAATAATCATATTGAGTACCATTATAATACGTAACTTACGCTCGACTTTCATTTTGATTTTTTGGCAAGTAGTTGAATATTCAATCATGAAATATGAATAATCATATTGAGTTCTATTATAATACGTAACTTACGCTCGACTTTCATTTTGATTTTTTGGCAAGTAGTTGAATATTCAATCATCAAATATTAATAATCATATTGAGTTCCATTATAATTACTCTTCTCTATACTTTTAAGGTGGAAGTGAGATGATATCTAAAAAATCTTGTCGTCAGGTTATTGGCCATGTTACAGGTCAATGCTGTTTACTACGAAACATGCTCTCACTAGCTCATTGTCCAGAACGTCTGTTTCCCGCTACATTTAGAAAAATCGTTACCAATGTCACTCGGCTCAAGTAAAACATACGAAAACAGAAATATCTGTCTTTCAAGCTTTCATAAAGAAGCCAACAAGCAATATCATGTCTACTCTTAGTTTATTTGCGACCTCAACATTAAAACATTTTGTTCAGTATCAACAAATAACAGAACGGTGATGACGGCGTTTCCCAATTTTCGAATTTAGAGGCAATACCTTTGCTGTGCGACTTCATAATTAACAAACGTCAAAAATCGTAATAACAAAAGATCATTATAGCGAATTATCCACTCGCTTACGATTGATGCAATACAACATATAATATAAAACAAGGACATACTGATTTTTTTTTACAGTTTACGTTGCATCGACGGACTTTATTTGAAAACGTCAGTCATAGGAAAATGCACGGCTTTTGGCTGTTCTACCAATCGAGCATTCCGGTGAATCTTTATGGGATTATTGTTTTTTTTTAATTTCATTATTATTTTTTATAGACAAAAAGACATGAAAAAGTAACACTGTTCATGTTATTTTCCTGTTATGCAAAGGATAGACAAAATGCCTAGGAAGCAGATCAGTGATGACATTCATTGTACTTCTGTATGAAGCACTAACGGAAAGAACTTCAGAAAAGAGCTGCCAGATTTGTTTGAAAAGTTTGAATCATTCTGACACTACAGTGCCCTTTATCGGTGATTGTTCTTTCAGATTCAAAGTTGAGGCTACACCCAGTCTTTTCCTTCGGCAGTTTCTCCATTTGTATATGACCTTAGCTATTGAGAAGATTTTTAATTAAAAAACTGGGGTTTTGAAGGTTGAAATTATGGATTTTACATTTATTCCATAAATGTTTTAACTACGGACACTGATAATGATGGAAGATGTTTATTTTTTAATTTGACATGAGCAAACGTGACATAATTTGCAAATAACAGGGGAGTAAGATTATGGCGGAATCTTGATTATATAAAAAAAAACAGTGTTAGAATGTCTGCCAAGAAGGACATTATTTACAGCATCACACTTTTCCATCTTTCGCTTGTCGTAGACATCTCATTTAAACACATCATAGTTCATGTCTGGCATGTTGCTACATGCTGTCGGTCTGTTGTTGCTGTAAAGAAAATAACCCGTATCATTATGTCAATAATGACGACTAAACAGACACAGCATGTAACCGTTACATATTGAAATTAGAGAACTTTGTCCTAATTCTGTTTTACACGCTAGAGTAATATGTAAGATTGTCCTAATTCTGTTTTACACGCTAGAGTAATATATAAGATTGTTCTGATTCTGTTTTACACGCTAGAGTAATATGTAAGATTGTTCTAATTCTGTTTTACACGCTAGAGTAATATATAAGATTGTTCTGATTCTGTTTTACACGCTAGATTAATATGTAAGATTGTTCTAATTCTGTTTTAAACGCTAGATCAATATGTAAGATTGTTCTAATTCTGTTTCAAACGTTAGAGGAATATGTAAGATTGTTCTAATTCTGTTTTAAACGCTTGAGTAATATATAAGATTGTTCTGATTCTGTTTTACACGCTAGAGAAATATGTAAGATTGTTCTAATTCTGTTTTACACGCTAGAGTAATATGTAAGATTGTTCTAGTTCTGTTTTAAACGCTAGAGTAATATGTAAGATTGTTCTTATTCTGTTTGAAACGCTAGAGTAATATGTAAGATTGTTCTAGTTCTGTTTTAATCGCTAGAGTAATATGTAAGATTGTTCTAATTCTGTTTAAACGCTAGAGTAATATATAAGATTGTTCTGATTCTGTTTTACACGCTAGAGTAATATGTAAGATTGTTCTAGTTCCGTTTTAAACGCTAGAGTAATATATTAGATTGTTCTAATTCTGTTTTAAACGTAAGAGTAATATGTAAGGTTGTTCTAATTCTGTTTCAAACGTTAGAGTAATATGTATGATTGTTCTAATTCTGTTTTAAACGCTAGAGGAATATGTAAGATTGTTCTAATTCTGTTTTAAACGCTTGAGTAATATATAAGATTGTTCTGATTCTGTTTTACACGCTAGAGAAATATGTAAGATTGTTCTAATTCTGTTTTACACGCTAGAGAAATATATTAGATTGTTCTAATTCTGTTTTAAACGTAAGAGTAATATGTAAGGTTGTTCTAATTCTGTTTCAAACGTTAGAGTAATATGTAAGATTGTTCTAATTCTGTTTTAAACGCTTGAGTAATATATAAGATTGTTCTGATTCTGTTTTACACGCTAGAGAAATATGTAAGATTGTTCTAATTCTGTTTTACACGCTAGAGAAATATATTAGATTGTTCTAATTCTGTTTTAAACGTAAGAGTAATATGTAAGATTGTTCTAATTCTGTTTTAAACGTTAGAGAAATATGTAAGATTGTTCTAATTCTGTTTTACACGCTAGAGTAATATATAAGGTTGTTCTGATTCTGTTTTACACGCTAGAGTAATATGTAAGATTGTTCTAATTCTGATTCAAACGCTAGAGTAATATGTAAGATTGTTCTTATTCTGTTTTAATCGCTAGAGTAATATGTAAGATTGTTCTAATTCTGATTTAAACGCTAGATCAATATGTAAGATTGTTCTAATTCTGTTTCAAACGCGAGAGTAATATGTAAGATTGTTCTAATTCTGTTTTACACGCTAGAGTAATATGTAAGATTGTTCTAGTTCTGTTTTAAACGCTAGAGTAATATGTAAGATTGTTCTAATTCCGTTTTAAACGCTAGATCAATATGTAAGATTGTTCTAATTCTGTTTCAAACGTTAGAGGAATATGTAAGATTGTTCTAATTCTGTTTTAAACGCTTGAGTAATATATAAGATTGTTCTGATTCTGTTTTACACGCTAGAGAAATATGTAAGATTGTTCTAATTCTGTTTTACACGATAGAGTAATATATTAGATTGTTCTAATTCTGTTTTAAACGTAAGAGTAATATGTAAGGTTGTTCTAATTCTGTTTCAAACGTTAGAGTAATATGTAAGATTGTTCTAATTCTGTTTTACACGCTAGAGTAATATGAAAGATTGTCCTAATTCTGTTTTACACGCTAGAGTAATATATAAGATTGTTCTGATTCTGTTTTACACGCTAGAGAAATATGTAAGATTGTTCTAATTCTGTTTTACACGCTAGAGTAATATATTAGATTGTTCTAATTCTGTTTTAAACGTAAGAGTAATATGTAAGATTGTTCTAATTCTGTTTTAAACGCTAGAGTAATATGTAAGATTGTTCTAATTCTGTTTCAAACGCTAGAGTAATATGTAAGATTGTTCTAATTCTGTTTTAAACGCTAGAGTAATATATAAGATTGTTCTGATTCTGTTTTAAACGTTAGAGTAATATGTAAGATTGTTCTAATTCTGTTTTAAACGCTAGAGTAATATGTAAGATTGTTCTAATTCTGTTTTAAACGCTAGTAATATATCAGATTATCGCGGACTCTGATGCTGACATACCATCCCAACTAACGCCTCTTTTGGGATTATGTTACAGAATTTTAACCTGCGATCACGATAAACAAAAATGGATCATTGTAAGGAAGTAATATTTATCAATTTATTGTCGGATAGAAGGACAGGGATACTTACATGAAATTTGGTATTTCGAACGCACGCAGTTGTAAATTACACATGTTATAGTTCAGGCACATCACCTTGGACAGTGTCATTTTCTTGAGTTCTATAATCTGGTCTGAAATGTTTAAATATATATGTATAATAATTATTTATTGCATGGCATGATGATTGATGATATTAACATAAATGATAAAGAGACTTCGTCCACCCATAAACAAATGGAATAACGATACCAAAAGAAACGCTATTTTGCAACAAAACGACACCCATTCAATAACAATTGTTTAAGAAATGTTAAGTAGATTCTGAGGCCTTAAGAATTTACTTACAACTGCACATGACAAGACAATGTTCCGGCAACTATTTAAAAGGTTAAGAGACTTCATGTGTTCTCATCTTATCTTGAAAACAGCAATCACGTCATCCGAATTTGAAAATAGCAATCAGGGCAAAGAAGAATCTAACTTCATGTTATTAATGTAAAACCTATAATCGCCACAAAGCTGTTCAATACTATAACGAATAACAACATAAACATACTGAAATATACCTGTGTTGAAGACGTTGCTACTTTCAAACCAGAACCTGTCTCCGTGTTTAAGAGCCTGAAACTGTATTCCTAGAAGGCAGCCGAACGTTGGTCCAACCTTTCCACCTGGCACGTACTCTTCTGTCATAGCTCCAGCGAACAAGTCGATATCCGCAACATCGCTGAATAAAGAAAGAAATAGTAATATTAACAACACCCAAACAGAAGAGGTCATTATGGCCTATCAAGTAAAGATAAATAATGTTTAACGAAAAGACATTAAACTAACGTCTAGTAGAAAAGAAAATGTGACTATTGTTATATGAACGTCTAGTAGAAATGAAAATGTGACTATTTTTATATAAACGTCTAGCAGAAATGAAAATGTGACTATTGTTATATGACGTGTAGAAGAAAAGAAAATGTGACTATTGTTAAGAGAAATCTTTGGGTTTTATTTCGTGATAACATTAGTTAGTACTGTTTTATGTGTCTCCTCATGATGCTGTGATGTATATACGATGTTGATCGGTAATTTGGCTATGAGGATTTAACGTCCTGTAAACAGCTAAGGTCTTTAAAGGACGTCCATCTGAGTGTGTTGTGTGTTATGTGTGCGTGTATGTGTGCTGGAGACAGGGATTGTTGGTGTACTTCATCATCCTCTAAATTCGAGGGGTTCGCTTACTGACGTTCTCGTCACGCTTTAAATATGTCATGGCAAAATCGAATGCACGTGGTTAGCTATTATTGGTTTCAGGGGAAAACAAAACAAAATTAAGACATTGAGGCTAAAGAAGAAGGACGACCGACTTGAAACAGTCAATTTTACCGATTTGGTTCCGCGCGATTCTTTCGATGACTGTGTCACCAAAAGATGGCGCTTACATAACCTTCGGTTTCGTCCGAAATATTCCAGGGACTAACATGGGCTTTATGGCAACGTTTATACATGGTAACTCAACAGCTCAGTATTCCAACAGTTACACAAATATGTTTTCCAACATTAAGGTAACACCCTGACCCTGGTTGCAGAATAGCTGTAAGGGTTAACCAGTGGTTAGGGAAAAATCAAAAATATATCTTCAACTAAATTTAGAGCCTCTGATATCATCGGAATGATATTGTTTTGATGGTTTATTCTGCCTTGAAAGCTAACCACTGATTAGCGTTTACCGACTTGTTGAGTAACTGGGGCTCTGTTGTTATTTTATTTGTCAATCTTCTAATTATTTGGGTCTATTTTTTGTAATTCATAATATCGTAGAGCGTGGTTGAAAAGCAACCAGGTTTTCATTAGGAAATCATTCCCGGGCTTCTCTTTTGAATTCTCTCTGTTGAACAACATTTATGAGCATAGAATGTTGATAATAATATACAAGTTCTAAAACGGTAAGAACGCTTAAGACATAACGGGTATAGGATATAATTACGTCTTTGTTTTGAAACCATAAATAAAAGAGAAAAAACACTTACCCGTATATGGACGCTAAAAGTGCTCTGTTGGCAGAAGCGTGGTTCGTCAAATCACTGAAGGACGCCGGTACGTTTAACCCACACACACCCCGAAACTCTACATAAGGCGGAATACCATGGTCCCTTCCTCTCTGGATGTTTATAGCAGGAAGGTCAAGGCTATGTCCAAGAGAATCCAAGAAGAGTAGGTCAAGCACACCCTTCGGAAACAGTCTACAAAATATAAATCAACCTGTTCACATACCTGGCTGTAATTATTTTCCGACATGAATATCTTTCGAACGGCCAATCCTGATATCTATGAAGGGATAAAGCATTTATAAGAATTTTATCATTTAGTATCACATTTAATGAGTAACAACGGAATTCATCACAGACCCCATACCACCTTCACAGCTAAAACACTCAACTCTGATATATTAACCATTCTGTGGTACAACAACTCTATACCTTTCCAGCCTCAGTTGGCGGTTCACAAGCTCATTTACTGCGAACAGCAACTCCCAGGAATTCCAAGTACACAAATTGCAGTTACCTCCACTCTATCGACAGTTTTGAAGTGTTTGTTGAAAAACGATAATAGAAGAACTATAGATAATCATATCGGTATGTAAAGACATAAATACAATTGACGATAGATATTTGGGCTCAATGGACCTAGACTATGTATCATTTCCGCTGTAGAATCAGACCTTTATGAAATATCCCAAAAAAGGAATAGGAAAATATAAGGATCGGAGGATATCACTAAGGAATAGGTAACACACCTATGAACGGGATGAAAAAACGTAAATATTTGATAAAACAAGTTACAACATACCTTCCGGCTTCACCCGAGTGGCTTGTCACCTTCCATCTTGCGTGCTTGTCAAGGTCTTCACCTTTATTACGCACGGTAAATATTGGTCGAAGGAAAGTGTCTTCTATTTTGTTCACTGTCGTGTGGTTGTAATAGTTATTTAGGTTATTCTGGAAATCTGTGATCTGGGAATGGCCGAATCGGAAAGCAGCAACAGCGAAATTGTTAAAGACGGTTGGGTTTATAGCGCTGTTGTAAATATTATGAGATGATTCCCACACTTTAAGCTTGTATTCATTCATCAAATTTGGACCAAGGATAAGAGGGAGGTATTCAGCGTATGTTATCTGCTGTAGTACAGCAATAGTCATCTTTCTGGCTTCCTGGAAGAGTTTCTCGTCGGTCCAACTTGTTCTCTGAGCCAACTGGTTCGCAAAGAGGTTATGCAACCTCAATATCAGAACATGGTCGTTTGCGAGATTGGGCACCACTTGAGTACGTCCGTCACCTAAAAATACAATGATGTTCACTAAAGGATATAGCGATTGTAAAAAGAATAGGCTTTTACTATATTTTGGAATATTTTGCCAAATCCTTTTGCTTGTATTTTAGCGAGTATAAGAGTATATAGAACTTGACAATATATGCGTTATTTGTTTGCCTCTTATTTCAACAGAAATTATTTTGAATGTTTAACTTTTTTGAAAAGCTGGTGTGTAGTTAAAATGTACGTGTTATATCTCAAATATTGAAACGTTCCAGGTTATTTTTTAAATTAAAAGGAATTAAAAGGAATGGTTTGTATATATGGTGTATACAATTCAATATCCTTTCAGTCAATATTTCATGCAAAAACATTCTATACACATGTCATGACATTTAATGAAGTATGTCGCAATATGTCAGATAAGATATCACTGTCAATATTATTTACCATTGTCTGAATTCATTATTGTAACAGACGATTAAAACTATAGGAGAGTATAGTGTATCTAAACACCCGCTGTTTATCTATATGTTGCAAAGCAGCAAAAAAATGTATGACTATCTATGTAAATACATCAATAAATGAACACGTTGAACGAAATAGATAATGTATTGTCTTGCCTGTTTTTAAACAAAA
This sequence comes from Mizuhopecten yessoensis, assembly GCF_002113885.1. Taxonomy (NCBI): domain Eukaryota; kingdom Metazoa; phylum Mollusca; class Bivalvia; order Pectinida; family Pectinidae; genus Mizuhopecten; species Mizuhopecten yessoensis. The sequence goes on from NW_018407089.1 coordinate 354,557, forward strand.
GTTTCCTTCCTCTGAAGTCAGTCTGCATGACACAGGGGTTTCCAATGGAGGAGGTAAATTACCAGGACTTACCAGCATCAGACCTGATTAACATTCCAGATCTCAAATTATTACTATACTAAAATATTACGTATGCAAAGGAATTAGAGGTTGTATAAAACACCACATCACCAGACCATGTAGTTTATCATTCCTATATTAAAACGTTATTTCTTTATTAGTTTTACTGTACCCCTTTCTTCATCAGCGTCCCTCATTTACATTTTCGATTTTTGTTTTTATGGTTTATCCTCATCGCAACAGCCAGGGTTATATGGGGACAGGTGCCTAAAGACACATAGTAGGGAAGAGAATATATATAGCAAAGAAAATAGACAGACAGAAAATATAGAAAACGTAAAGGTTCGAAGTGTTGTAATAGGGGCAGCATATTATTGTTGGTATCTTGTACATCCTCATTGTAGAACACTCGGAATGACCCCTATTCTGCAGGGTCCCAACATTAGTTGCCTTCTACAATACACATGCAGTAATGTTTATTGATGTTTTCTTACGTGCCCCAAAAAACAGAAGACAAGGAAGAAATCAGTCACAAGTATGCAAAGGCCCAACATCAGTCGCCTCTCACAACCATACAATGAGGAAACAACCGATACTTTCCCCGAACCTACGCGCGTCGAAGTCTTAAATTACATATTATTATAATTATGTGAACGCTGGTGTCATGATATAAGCTACAAGGCTGTAACAATTAAAAATATTCTTATGCATATATGTGATCCGGAGCAGGTAAAACGTGTGAAAAAAGTCCACCTAGGACTTCACGATTCGTACGTGTATAGATTTTTACTAGGGGCAGATAACTCGTATTAGCGTACCTCAAGCTATTCGAGATTTTTACGATTGGTTTTATCGTGTTTAACGTCCAATTAACAGCCCGGTGAGGTCATTAAAGTATGTACTTATTATAAAATATGCATGCATGTGAATACGTGTGCTGGAGACAGGTGTGCTTGCTAATTGCCCCCTTACGATAGCAGAAGACACTGAAGTAAATATTCGCAATGAATGGCCTACGACAAGCAATGAGATACAGATGGCCTCTTCTTTCCTCGAATCTGCAGAGGGGTTTATGAAAAATTAGCTCGGTAATCAAAGCTTTCAATATTTGTTTGTTCTTGACAATTATCTACCAGAAAACATCGTACAATGTATCTGTGCGGGAACGACAAAGACTATGAGCCGAACTTACTATAAGGTATTACGAATGGAGATTAGTGAAGGTGGATATAGTGTCACAGATCACTCAAACTCGACATCGAAAGACACGTATTCACACTTAGTGCCATTTAAATGATTTCGTGTGCTAAGATTCACATATCTATTTTTATTCATTATCAACAATTGATTAGGCATAACGCTATTGAAATTTGTTTTTTTGATTTGATATCAATGCGCATTCTTTATTTGTATAATAAGAGAGAACATTAATAGTTAAAATCAATCATAAAAGTTAAGATTAAGTAAACAATCGGGTACGGGTTATTTAAATATTTCGCAAATTTATTATCAGCAATAATTAGAAAAAAGTACGTGCAAGTATGTTTTGCTATCTTTAAATTGTTAGAATAAAGAAATCGACAATCTTTGTATATGGGAAGGAGAGGGAAATCCATCATCAAAATTTTCAAATTTTGGTACAACGCCTGGTTAGTCATATGTCGATTTCCCTATCCTTCACATAAACATATGCATATATATAATTTTGTATGAATTCCTTTCTACCTTTATTTTTCTCCGTGTCTCTGAGAGAGAGCTGTCTAGCAGCTGTTGCCCCATACACCATTGAACCGTCAATAAATGAGGTCGCCAGATTCATCTGTTCTCTTCCTACTGCAATGCAATCAAAAACAAAAAATCAAAGTTTTAAAAAAGAAATCTTTATTTTGAGACCACTCAACGGAAAGCTCAAAAGTAGTATCTTAAAAAAACTAACTAGAACACTGACAGGCCAGTAAGGGGCCCGTCTTGTGGCAATATACTCCCCATAACCATCATGTAACAATCTGCCCATATAGCTGGGCTTGACGTTTGACATTTGGACTTCAAAAATAATCGCAAAACATACATTTTACATGTACTATGATGTGATTCTTGTTTCCTTTCACCTCCATATTTGCTGGGCTAACAGAAATGTAAATACTGGTGCAATATTCATTTGTTAGCCTTGAATTGTCTTATTTCACCTTTAATATCTCCTCAATCAAGAGCCAGGGTCAAAGTCCGAGATCCACTTTGTCTTTGACCTTCGGACCCAAATGACATTGACCTTTAACCCAGTGACCCTGGTCAGTTGAATTATTCTTTAATTCCGACCAACTTTGCTTCATATTATCATACCAAAATGTTCATCAGTGAAAAATGATAAACTTGACCTTGACCTTGAACCTTTGTACCCCAAAACCGGGACCTTAGGTGAGTTGACTCCGTATTAAGTTCTGAACAACTTTGCTTCATAATCACATAAAAAAATGTTCATCAGTAAAACAAATTCAATATTTGACCTTGACATTTACCCAGTGACCCTGACCTTAAGACAGTTGATTCCTTGTTCAATTCCGATCAACTTTGCTTCATAATGTTCATCAGTGAAAAGATACAAAATTTGACTATGACCTTTGACCCAGTTACCTTGACCTTTGGTCAAACGACTCCTTGTTTGAATCCGTCCAACATTGCTTCAAAGTGTCATAACGAAATGTTCACCAGTGAACAGATACTAAATTTGGCTAGACCTTTGACCCAGTGACCTTGACCTTAAGTCAGTTGACTCCTTTTTGTTAAATTCTGACCAACTTTGCTTTATGATGCCATACTATGCTCATAAGTGACCTTGACCCCTGACCAAATGACCTTGACCTTTGGTCAGTTTAATTATTATCAACTTTGCTTCATCATGTCATAAAACAATGTTCATCAGTGAAAAGATGCAAAATTGACCTGGACTTTCGAACCTCATGACCTTGACCTTTGACCTTTACTTTTCACCTCAGTGTGTATTTTTGTGAACTGAACATCTTTACCGAGGGTCATGTAAATAGGTCAATTAATACCAAAGTTTTCAGCCATGTACAAAAATTGTGGACAGACAGACAGACAGACAAACAGACAGACAGAGTGATTACTATAGGGCCCTAATAACATGTTTTTTGCTGATGATTTTTTTAATTTAGTCCTATTAACGGCAATCGTCACTTAAGGACGTGCATCTATGTGTATGCGTGATTGTGTGTATGTGTGTTTTTGGTGATGAAAACATTGCTGAATCTCAGGAGAGACGATTGTTTTATTACTGGTGTTAAATCGAGAGATTCATCTTACTCATTAGCTAAAGTTTTATTATGATATTTAGTTCGCCTGAATGCCACTTGAAAATGAAACTTCATTTTAACTTTGTGTACATTGTGTTCTACTGAAAATAAATTGTATTAAAATATTGAAATTTACACTTGTTTGATAATGACGTCGCAAAAAAATCATCATTATTTGTTATTCATATTTTTAATAAATGTAGTTGTACTATGTGGACGCGTGCTCTGGCGACTTATAGGAAACGACAAAGATGTTTAGATTTATTGTTGTTACGACAAAACAGTGTTGCTTACTTTGACACTGGTGTGAAGTAAATGTAACATCAAGGTTTTATTGATTGAACTTTTACCAATGCAACGATGGTGTTGTGTATGTGTTGAGAGAATGTCAGGTATAGGGGGACTAAATCGATATGTAATAGTTATGAAATAAATTATCGTTCTCATTTGAAACTCTCATGCGATAGGGCGGATAAATTGTTGAGAAAATAAATATGGACAACATAACAGGTTTATATTATCTGTACGGCTGCACAATTTAATACACAGCGAATTCACAACAGGGGCAAACGCCCCAAAATAGGCCTCTGACCCAGTTTTGTTTTGTTTAATTTTGTTTAACGTCCTATTAAGAGCTATGGCCATTTAAGGAAGTGCCACAATGTGTGTAGAATGTGCGTGCTTGCGTGTGTGTATGCAGGAGACGGGATATGTTGATGTGCTTGCCTCCTTGTGTAGCGCGGATCTGATGCCGACTTTATAGTGCTATCTCATTGAAACGCCATGCCGAAGGCACCAAACACAGCATACCGCTCGGTCTCATTATACTGAACCAGTTGTTGCCATTCCCCTAAATGCTGAACGTCAAGCAGGGAATAACGACTATCATTTTTAAGGACTTTGGTATGTCTCGGCCTGGGGACAGAACCCATTGCCTTCCTCACCTGGGCGAACCTATAATACTTACGGGGGATACAAGACGAATCTGTGCTGGTGGTGGGAGCAGATCTGACGAAATCCAAACACTCGGTATTGTTGAAATGTGGATCTGTCGTAAAGTCTACAGCAATTGCAGCGCATTCGACCCTGCGTTAAAAAGATGTGTTAAGTAGTGTTTTGTATAACAAAGAGTTATCGCCCCTATATCTCGACCCTGCGTTAAAGTGACGTGTTAAGCAGTTTCTTGTATAACAAAAAGTACCCTCCCCTATATCTCGACCCTGCGTTAATAAATGTGTGAAGTAGTGTTTTCAAAAGAACAAAGAGTTATCTCCCCTATATCAGTAGCTGTAAAGTCTGTTTTTAGTAATAAGATTAGTTATAATGCTGTGTACAACATTGAAAGCTCATTTATTAGTTTAACCGTATATAACAATGTATAAAATAAAAACTATGTTGATTAGGACACCAATGGCGAACGCTTTTGACATCTGAACATTTGGCTCTTAAATATGAACTTATAACACACACAGATACGTGACTACAAATTTAAAATTTGGTAACAGTATGCCAAAGATTTTAATTACACTGCATTATACATATTTTTTGTCCTTCTATGACTTATTGTGGATTATCCAAACTGTCTGAACTACTGTTGAAACAGAGGGGACCGTGCATAAAACCCCATCAAGTTAGGAATTCGAGTGTAAAGCACGCATGAGAGTATCAGTGTATTCTGGTTATTTATTAACCATCATAATGTAATGTATCTATGTCATCATATTATATATTATTTATGCTTTATTTCGTAAGTATTTGCATTCTCGGAAAACATTAGGTTATATCAGCAGAATGTCAACGCATGATGCGATCACTAAAATGCCCTTGTTTTAAGCGATCAAGCTTGTCGTCAAACGATTAGATGTGTAATTTGATATTTGTAGCAAATCAGTCATCACTGAAGAAAGAAATGGGTATAAAATATTTAAATCACCTGTCAGTTACCGCTGCTCGAATGGTGCTGTTTACTGGAGCAACACAACAGGCAATGCTATTCCCACCAGCACCTGTTTACAAAAGAATCCTTATTCAGGACATTTTGATTCTACACATAAGGATTGAACGACGTATTTTTCAATTTCATATCGGCATGAACAAAGAACAAATGCCGTTCAATGCTTATATTTACATTTTAAATATCAAAATATTATTAAACGCAATAAAGATAATTTCTTTTTTTTAAATTGAAGCGTTCGTGTTCCAGATTCTGAAACAAACTAACCACTAAACTGTTCGATTTTAACAGTTGTCTCATGTTAATCGAAGAAGAAGAAACTTCAAAAAGGCGCTAATCGAATTGCGTAACGCATTTCCCTCTTGCTTTAGTTATTGAGGAACTTGCGATGGCGAGGTTAATATAGGAACATATCGCGATTGAGAAAATTATGAATGCACTAATATAAAGAGAGCTAATGAATACGCCCAGAAACGAAAATATTAGTTATCAACCTCAAGCCGCCGAAATATCGACAAACAGCAATTTCGTATTTCTAATTAAAGCTAAATCATACATACTAAAACCATATCATACTTTATGTATTTGCTTACACTACCAGCGTCCTCAAGCCAATTCTGTTTAAAAAGCTATCATACTTCAAAGTGGTCGTCATGTGTAGTCTCCCTATTACTGGGCATACACGATTGTGAACGTAGCATTTCGGTTGGTCGAATCCAGTAATAAAATAAGATATTCGACAAATCAGAACGCGTGTTTCAAGCCATGTGTGTCTCGGATTAGAGAGAGACGAACCATGTCGACTTGTAAGGACTATGTAAGTTTAAAAAAATATTTAAAGGTTTGAAAACACTGCCATTATACGCATATCAATGAAGTAAGAACCAACTGCCTTTTAGGTTTAGGCAAACATTCAACGCTGGCGTATCGCACAGCAAAGATCTAGAAAATCGCAATCGTTTATAATTACCGAGAAAGTATAAAGATCATTAATGATGGTAAAAAAAGAAAGATAAAAGGCAAAAAGGCAAAAACCTTCTTTTCTTATCTGTAGAGGGTTCAAATACGATCATACAGTGTGATACGAGAGGTCAATTTTACTGAATCATCACATTAATATTGACAATTCTTACCTTTCGAAACTGGCGTAAAAACCATATCGTGGTCGATAAATTGACCCCAGCTCATAACTTCGAATGATAGTTTGGTGTCTTCATCCTTTTTTGAGAAATCTCTGAAGAGCGCTGATGAAATACGCCGGGCACTTGGCAGTTCAACTGGGGTTTGTCCTGATGTTGCGTTTCTCGGCGCTGATCCAAGTCCTTCATCGGGATACCATATATTCGAATTATTATGAATATAGATGTACAGTTGTAACTGTGACATATTGAAATCAATTTTTTATAATATGACAATTTAAGCAGAGTACACCGATCAGATATTTACGACATATCTTATAACATCAATAAATTGAAGGTTCGTCTGAAAATATCAACATGACCACAGCTTTTGTCAATTCGTGTGTTTGGAGGTATAACGTCCTTGCATTAACACAGTTCACACGATGATATTAGTACGGTTGCCTAGGAAACTGGATAACAATTAAAAGAACGGAGATAAAAGTAAAGGCAGGTTTCAAACGTAGCAATGGGTGAAGCAGATCCAATCTGATCTCTCAAAGTTCCTCTCAGAAGAGGAAAGCAAACCCTCTCCCTATATTCTTTATGGCCACAAACATCTCGCTTATTAAGACGTACAGAGACACAAGCAGGTCCTTTTCTCCCCACACTGATGTGCCACATGACACAGGTGGTATATTCAAATAATATATGCCAGAGGGTCTTGTGTTCCAAAATTCCTTGAAGAATTTTGACATCATAATACTGCGTTTATTGGGTATTCCTATGTGTGCCATATAACGACAAACACTCACTCTCATGTTTCGCAAATCAAATAATACATCATCTGACCAGATGTGTATCAGAATTGTGTACAACAACATTCAAACTTGAGAGAAAAATTATTTTAACATACTTGTGGTATTAAATACAATTTGCTTAGACGCCATAGCTTTAGTATATAACCTCTGAAATGATACCAATAACTTCCGTAAATTTTCAGAACCTGAAATCGAACTAATGAACTGCGATCACAATGCGGTCGTTCTAATCAAACGAGATTCCTGATTAGGTGTAGTAAGGTGCAGTAAGTCAGGGGTCCTTGATCAAATATATGAAAAATATGAATTAAGTGTTGCCTTACAGTTCTCAACGGTTCGGCAATTACTTAAAATGATTGCGATTCTTACCCAGATCATCTCCGTATTTGGATGGTAGAAGCCTTGCCTGTGGACTTGATGACTTTCCCCAACATGGGTTTGCCAGATTATTACATGTACCGTCTGCTGTACGATATTGGGTTTCGCTGGATGGACAAGTCACACTGCACAAGCAGCTTGGGAAAGCCTGCGACCACAGTGAGTTAATTTCTGAGTCAGCGCGGATGGCGGAAAGGGACTTTTCAGACCTAGGACAAAAAACAATGTCAACCTTGAATCGTATTTTGAAAATCTATAAATTTATTTCTGAGGTAAATGTTTTTTCTATCTTTTTTTTTCTTCTAATTTTTTTTTCTTTCTTTTTTTTGGGGGGGGGGGGGGGGGGGGGTTGTGATATTTCTTTATTCAAATATTAAAATTATTAGAATACTTTCTTAGTTTATAATCTTTGTTTTACAAATGTGACATGTCGCCACAGTGGCGTTGTCATGTTTTCTTATATTTGTCTTTACAAGTTACACCTGCTAGCAGTATTTATTGTAAACCATTTATGAACCTAGAGCTGATGGATGAATCAAATTAACATTGAGTAATAAAGATATATTGTTAGAACCAATTAGCTCGAACTCGTCGTATTTAATTATTTAGCCTCGTCCTTCATACTCACAGCTGTTTTCTTTAAAAATATATTGTCATATTTTTTTTTCCATTCAACCAGCAAGTTACATATTCTCATAAACAAATAGTGTCCTCTCGTACGAGGGCTTCCATACACCTCACTCTCTTTCATACACTATCGATTTATAATGTATATGCCATTATTACATATTTTTATATCATTCATTACTATTTGTTTTAATTATATCAGGCCTTCTAATGCTTTTTTTTATAATCCCCTCGCTTACCATTATTCCGGCTCAACGTTAATGGGTTTTTTTTCAACATCTACGATAATGTAAAAATGGTTCTGCGGGAATTGCCGCCGAAAAGGAAGAAAAGTAGGGCGAGAAAAAACTATAGCTTCCATTTTTTTTTCTTTTTTCTTTCCCCAACCCTACGTGGGCAGAACTTAAGTATGGCAGTATGTCACGTTTGGTTGCCGTAAAATAACTCAACTAAAATATTTCCCCTTACGGGGAAACAAATCTCATCAAAGTTTTACGTTCACGTACAATTACCAAGATTCGGGCTAATTTTGATTGCTAGTATGCATATGTTCGCATAATCAATGAGGCTACAGACTTATAAGGTGATACTTTGTATCCAGGCAGTAACTTCCCTGGTTATATTTCGGTTTTCAAACACTTCAATAACATTGCATATTTCACAAATTGGGAACTACAACAAAATCAGTCATGGGGTAAGAGGTCCTTATTCGGCCCCAAATATTTTTGTAGAACAATCCCTGAATGTGCATACACCTTTTAGTTGTTATCCTGTTATGCTAATGAATAAATATGCAAGCCTCCAAAATTGAAACATATGTAGTCTCTATACACATCAGTTCTGAGATCCCTCCCATGTTTACTTGGAGTTGTTGATCCCATTAAACAGCAGGTCTTTCTCAAACCACAATGAGACAAAACCTGTCCTGTAAGCGTTGGATATAAATTCAACGCGTTTGTTCTTGACTCCATTTACAAATTAAAAATGCCACTGACATATTCCAACACAGTTAGTTGTTTTGGAGTTTAATGTCATTGCAACAGAACGGGTCAAAATAGGTGGGCCCCCAACACAACTTGTACAGTATTTCAGAACTTTTGATTCAATGCATTACCGTTTATGTTTCGGCATCGACTAAATTAGATTTAGGACTTTTTTGTTCAAATGGCTTAAATACTGCCAGGGGGGTTTGGAAATTTGTAGGTTATCTAACAAGTACTAAAGCGGCATCCACTTTTTAGTTTTAGCACCATGTTATTCGAAATTCATATTCAGGAAACAAAAAGACAGCTAACCTTTCCAAGAGGTATCTCAAAGTCTCAAGTTGTTCAACGGCGTCGTATTCATCTTCTTGTCCGCTAGGAGTTTGCGGTTTCATTGCATAAACAGCTTGCCTACAACTGCCTTCTGTCTCGTCTTTGTCATCATCTGTTTAAAAAAAAACTATATTTGATACACAGCAATATACAGCTCTACCCTGACAAAAGGTGTTTTCTTGGTGTCAGCGGTGTCCTCTTAGACGAAAACTGAGGAAGTCAATTATGATGGGGATGCAACATGTAGTGCAGAAAAGGACACAAATGCACCAATGCACAGCCTCAACCACACGCATGCACGCGTGCATTAAAGACACGCAGGCACGTCCTTAAATCACCTCTGTTCGTAGGAGATATAAAAAAATACACCTGCTATTATTCACTGCATGTATCGTAACAGGCGACTTATGTTGAAATCCCCTGTGGAATTGGGAATTTGTTTTGTGTTTGTGTTTCTACTTTTGGACACAAAAGCGACCAAAATAAATTTGTATCTGTATTTGGTATCTGTATATTTTTCTCTACTTCTAGGTTCCTTTTATTTCCTAGCGCTTTGCTCTTTGTTCTATCCCTAGGACGCGACATACACAAGTCATTAAAAATGGTTGTTGTTATTCCCTGCTTAACGTTCAGTATTTAGAATATTGGGTAACAACTGGTTCAACCGTTGTGAGTATTAAGAGACCGGGCGGAATGCTACACTGGAGGCCTGCGGCAGGATATTTCAGTGAGAAAAAGTCTAAAGTCGGCATCAAATCATGGTTATCATACGGAGGCAAATTCAACAACATACCCTGTCCCCGTCACGCAAACACGCATACACAACATACATGGATGAACATCCTTAAATGATCTTACCTGTTAATAAGACGTTAAGCAAAATGAAACAAAAAACAAGCACAATCTATCCTGAAGGGCCAAGCATATCAATAATTTCTACGGGTTAATAATGATAACAGTAATACAATTTGCCTATTAGCTTTGGTCACCCTTCCAACACATACCCATATGGTGTAGAGGAAGTATATTTGATCGTGATTGTGCCTACCGTCAGTTTTATATAAATAAACGAAAGCAAACAACGTTAAAGGTTCGAAAGCACAATACAGGCCCAAAAGTATTTTTCTTAATCAGATATTTAAAACTGAATATCGATATATATAAGACAAGACATTATGTTGGTATACCTGCACGATCCAATCGGGTCTGTATTTGCTCCTTTAGCTGTTGTTTCCCGAACTCACGGGCCTCTGAAAAAATCGCGGTTATATTTGCATGAACAACGCGCTGTAACAGACTGGCCAACAGGAACCATTTCCATAACGTACACATCCAAAAATACATAAGCATTTGTCCTGAAATGACAGAAAAAATGTCATAATTTGAAATTTGTCTATATGTATTTAACACATATCAACATCAACTTCTATAAAGAAGTTCTTCTCGAAGGAAACACAATCAAACAAACTAAATGGTTAAAACCTATGATAGTTCTTATCAACAAAGATGAAAAAACTTACGTAGCGTTGTATCATTTGTAATACATGTCAAACGTTTGTTAGACTGCGCTTCATTTATCGAGGCTCCTTTCAATTTATGAATTTTGTCGAATCCCATTTTTTCTAATAGTATTAAATTTAAGGACTGTTTCTAGAAACCCTTGAAGCAATCGATATATTTATCTATTTATTTTGTTTTTAGTTATTTGTTAGTCTTTTGCTTGTTCTCGGGTAGTTACGTACATGCATCTGCTACGATCATATGTTTACGGTTGCCTAGGCGACGCACTGACGGTTGAATCAAAATAGTTTAAATAGTAAAACCTATTGCACTGAAACAAAATATTAACAACTTGAGAGAAATACAAAACTCAAGATATTAGGATAAAAATCACGCAAAATTGTTCCGTCAGAAAGTAGTAGTTTTAACGGTGACTTGTTATACGAAATTGACCCTATATATGCCAATGATGCCTCACAAGCGTTTCCTATGCTAGGGTTCACTTTTATATCATCTTAAATCGGAGATTATCTAAACAAATCAGAAACCATGGTGACCATCTTGTCAGATGAGGACAGAGAAGTCCCTGTAGCCATTTTACAGATAAATACGAACATTAAGCGCAATCGAACAATATCTTGATGTTTGATGTCCGATCGGACACTGTAATGCCACATCTACATCTGGCATACCAATCATTACCTGCGTCAAATTTATTTGTTTGAATGCGACTAGTGATTATGGAGAAAATGGTCCAACAAATTTCGGCAAAACCGGAATAATATTATATAAGAAGAAGCGAGGTAAAACAATAAGTCATCTAAACCTATTTTTCCTAGAAGACTTGGAAACATTTAATTACATCTGTGAAATTTCTACAGTGTGGTATAGCAAACGGCATTATTATTTTTCTTTTCCAACAAGGTACTATTGCTTTCAATGTTTTTTTTTGTTTTTTTGACGAATATATTGTAAACAAAATATCACCAAAAATTGCATGTTATTGACACCTTTATCGGATTAAAAAACTAGGCAAGCAATAAACAGAAAATGAAAAAATGTAGCTTTGTATATGGTGCAACAAATCAAAAAAAAATTTCAATACAAACTATCATGTTTTTTTGAAAAAGAAGCCATCCTCTCTATAAAACAGTTGAACTTGTATGGGTAACGATGCCACTTACCCTCTCAGAAAGTAGATATTTACTCTTTAGTTTACGCTCAGTCTTCACAGAAAAAACGAGGTACTCGTTTGTGAGGTGCAGACGCACATATTACTATTAAAGATAGAAACGCAGCACTTTATATACTAATGCAGTTAATATAGCTTAAACGCGCGAAATTTATGTATTTATTCAAAACATATTAAATCTTCAAAAACATATTAAAAAGTATGACTTGGATATTTTAATACATTAGCATCTCAATTGAATCTTTAATCTCGTGTTGATTGTGATGTTTGTGTTTGCCTGTTTTGGTTATAGATCATCGCAACAGCCAAATCATATGATTGAAGACGGATGTCAAAAGGAAAGAACTCATATATCCAAAATTTCACGATGGGTCATATCAATTTTAGTCTCTTTATTTCCTCCGAGGAGTTTGATAATACTTCATTCAATATCTTGCAGAACAAACAAATGTATAGAAAAGTGTTTATGATTTAGTAACCGTTTAGTTTCCGGATTTTTTTGTGAATATTATGTGTGAGAATAACCGAACCAGCAAAAAGCAAAAAAACTAATCTGGTTGCGCGGGCGTATTTACAGAGTAAAGAATACAATCATTTTCAATACATATTGACTTTACCTACTTTTCTTGACTCTGTCGTTTATACGTCGTGTGCACTCATTGCATCGACAACATTTTTTCTCACATTTCACCGCCTCCCTTTTGATCATACTTCGGAATTTGTTACATGTTTAGACCCGTGATAATAGTGTTCGGACTGTTTATATGGTTCTCTACTTCAACCAAAGCCAAATTTGGCCACCGACGAGACTTAAAACTTTGAGCCATACCCTTACCACACTCTTTGAATTTCTATGGCGAGACACTCATGAGTCCATTTGGGTCTCCCTGCACGTCAGAAATCGATTTGGAATGCCATGAACCCTAAGCTGAACGTTTTTCGACAATGCCCGACAGAATGAAGGCATTTTGTTTGTACCATAAACCACCAACGCTCATTTGATGTGTACATATACACTTTGTTTATTATATAACCATTTGAAAGAGTTGTTTATCATGTTCAATAAATCACTGGAATTTGCCCGTATTAAAGCATGCTGTTGATTTTAATATGAGAGCAAACATAGAATAAAGAGAAACTACGTAGACGGGGAGGTGACCAGCTACTGTTACGTTGGATAACCTAATTGAATCCCAACAAGTGCACTATTCCGTCTTTGCGTATTGCAGAGTTATCTTCTCTTGGGAGCAGGTATTGATTGTTACGTCATTGGTCTGTGTGAAGAAAATTACGTCGTTTTCTCAAAATTAGATGACGTTACTCTCACAAACAAGTGACGTAACAATCAATACCTACTCCCAAGAGAAGATAACTCTGCAATACGCAAAGACGGCATTCACACTGAAGAGATCAAATTGATCTGCTGCCCTCATTGCAACGCTTGATATTTTTTTCTTTTTCTATCTTTTGTGCCTTTTTTTCACACTTAACTTTGACACTAGGGAACATCGATTTTGGCTCTCATCGCAACACCTGAAGTCGGTATACTTTCCTCTTCGCCACTCTTTATTTTCGGAGTTGTCTTCCTTTGCACCAGTCTTTCTGCAGGTCGAGGATGACTGCAGAATTAGAAATTTCGTTTTGTGTCCTATATTTGGGAGCACTAAAGCGACTAAATATAAATTTTCCTGCACCCATTGCAATATTAAGAATCTGAATATGTCTCCCTACTTCTAACTACCTTTTATTTTCTAGTGCCCTGCTTTCCAAAACTTACATTTGGCCCAGGTGAGGAAGGCAATGGGTTCTGTCCCCAGGTCGGGACATACCAAAGTCCTTCAGAATTGTAGTTGTTATTTGTTGCTTAACGTTCAGCATAAAGGGGAATGGCAACAACTGGTTCACCCATTGCCAGTATAGTGTGACCCGGCGGAATGTTGTGCTTAATGCCTTTGGCATGGTATTTCAGTGAGATAGCACTTGAAGTCGGCATCATATCGGCGATATCACAAGGGGGTAAGTAAACCAACATGCATACCTTAGCTGTTAAAGGGGCATCACGCTGAAGTAACTATTTTTTGTGTCTTTTTTTCAAATACTTCATAAACATATCAAGTGAGACTCCTTATGGAAAATAACGATCGGATTTGGCTGAAATAGATTCATAAAAATGATTAAATCTAAGATTATCATCGGTATTTCTACCTGTCTGACCAACGTTATGTTCAGGGATTTCCCTCTACTAGCGCATGCGCATTGCACACCATTTCTTTGTAAACAAAGTGACTGACCGTGTAAAGTAAGCCAAAGAAAAGTGTTGTACCGTGTCAGCTACGAAGCGAAAAGTTTCCAAATGGTCAAAAGATAGCGCACGGAGTACGTTACGGAATAATTATTACAGATGGGAAGTATTCGAAGGAGAAAATAACTGCCTTAGCAGTTAGTACGGTGCATGTATTCTTCCGGATAGCCGGTTAAGCTGAAATGGAATCGACAGAAATGCTAGCGCTGTTCATGTTATGAATAAATATCTAAAACTATTAACCTCGCTAGTATCTTTGTCTGAGTTTGAACACAGATGAACTTAGTTTAATATGTCAATGGGCATGTATCGGAGAGAGTTTATTTTGTGTTTCTATAATTATACAGTGGTTTATGCGAAAGGAAGGGATAAGTGACTGGTTAGTTTGATTGATTTTGTCATGAGGCCCTCCAAGGGTTAACTGTTGTGATAGCCACAGCGTATTCTGTCTCTGTCGGTACTCGTGATCGGAGGCAAATGAGATACGTGCGCTTTTAGATTTACATAATTTATAATATTACCGGGTTCAGTAAAATGGTATGATTTAATTATATGCTGAATTAAATTTTTATTTGTTTTTACATACAAGATTTAGATTAGTACTAATATAACGGACTTAGATAATTCCGTGCTAATAGGAAAACACGGCTTCCTCTGGCGCAACGACGCAATATATAAAAAAATCTCTCGTCGTCAGAAAGCTTCATTATCGCAGCTATAGATTAAAAATGTCAAAATGACGGGCCAGGACGAATAACTGAGGAAGGAAAACCTACTTCTAGTAAATAGGATCGCGCAACATTTTTTTTTTAAATCGTAATTTTTCAACAGTTCATGTTTTCATATGTTGTTGACTTAGAATGTATGATCATGTAACAACCTATTCTATATAAAAAATTAATTTTCAACTCCAGATAGAATCGGAATACGTATTGAAAACAGAGGAAGAAACATTTGTTTACGTTGTAAAAATGACGCGTGCTGCCGATAACAACGGCTTCTGTTTCGGACAAAAATGAAATGATTAAAGAAAAGCTTGCTCAACATAAAAAGGGTCCATTGAAAAGAGTGCTTTAATCTATGAATAGTATTGAAAAAATATAATGATCAAGTAGCTCAACACGTCCCATATCTGACACATATTCTACATGTACACGCAGTGGTTTTGCCATACATGGCTAATATGACTTACTAAGTGTTAGCGTAAGGAGACAGTAAAAGTGGGAAAGAGAGTATACATATTTTTGTATGCATGGTATAGAAAAAAAAAATGGCCAAAGATATTGAGTTGTACAATATAATAAATGTAATAAAACAAAACACAAACGTTTCTCTTTTTTTATACGCTTGTAGTTTGTCATTGCATATATGCACTGTATGAAAACATTTGAAAAGGGATATTCGTCTCGTGAATATTCCTTTTTACAGAAAGGTTTGTCCCATGGTTGAAGAAAGGTGCTTAGCCCCGTACAGATGTCACATTCCGGTACTAAATTCTATATATATTTATATATATATACTTAATGTTTATGCCTATTATCATTGTTGACATTTAATTGTAAATGTATGACGGGAGAAGGCTGTGATAAATTGTAAAAACGTGTGCCCCATCCCTTGTTCAAGTTTATTGGCAACAAATATGTTTAAAGCTAAATAAATTAAAATTCTGAATATTGGCAAGTGTGCAATTAACTTCTGATGATGAATAACTACTGTTCAATAAGTTTTAATACGGACTTAGAAATCATATTACTTGGTTTCATAGTGCGGTAAGAAGTTGCAGTTGCCTGACGTCCCTCTCTGGGGGCCCCTTTGGAAACCGTTTCATCTCGCCCAGACCGCTCGTGTTTACTGCCTAGTCAGGTGACGTGACCGGCGCTATTTTTAGCAGGGCTTTCCCGAACAATTCAAGTGGTCAAACTGGACATTTGGAACGGACTATGAATATGGGGATAGCGAGGTAACATAAGTGGAAGTGCATACAATACATACTTTCATTAAAAAAAATATTGCTTTTCGCGTGATGTCCCTTTAATAGGACAGTAAACAAAATAAAAACAATAACTTAGCATACATTCTGCTGTTGCAGTATGATTAACGCCTTACAAACCAGTCATAAATTTAGTTCCAGTCAGGGTACTGTGTATTAAGGATATACAGATGTATCAGTTCGATTTGTAAGGTTATCATTCTATTTTTTCTCCTTTATGTTGTGTATTTAGAGTAGGAACACTCGTTTGCGATTCATGTATATTCAATCATATGGATTTATACAGAATTTTGCAAACATATTTGTCATGCTTGTTTATTAAATGTGTTAATATCCAATTTCCAGATTATCTTGTTCAGTAAATCTACACAAGTTTAAACATGATAGTTATTATTAACGTATAATACGGATGGTTTACTTCCAAAACAAGAAAAATAACAATGTGATATCAGCTTAATGGTTGTAAATTTAGATTTGTTCCTGCATGTAAGTAAAGCGATTAATTTAAATGATTCTGCGTGTTTTCTCACACTAAAATAACTCCTATGAATAATCAAGATGAACTATCAATGCATTTTGCACATCAATATAATAAAAATTATATCTGATATAAGCAATGTTTTTTTAAATATTGTTTGTTCTTTAGAATCTATTGTTGATGTACCTAATCACATGTTTCGAAAATGTCTCTCCCACGGCACGTTTGGGTAGCCGGTAGATTGTTTTTAAGAGTAAAATTCAATTAGATTTAATGTACCCATTTAATCCCTATAGTAAATTTATAGATATGTTAACTGATAAAAACCTTTTGTTATATATTGTACGTCAAATCTGCATCAAACGGTTTCCTTTTTTCAATGACGTACGTCTTGATTGAAAATACGAAATAAATCATCACACAGGGTTAGAATACTATTAAATATATAATGCATGTTTTTAAATGAATTATATTAAAGACCGACTTGAATATTAAATTATTTGCTACCAAACATGTTTCATGTGGCGATTAATGGGGAACCACTTGCATCGCTAGGTAATTGATTTACGCCCTTTCCTGGGGAAAACAAAAGAAACCAAAATAGAACAGCTGCATCCATTGCAAGATTTTGACGGTTTCCTAACGCCTCGCTTAGTAATACTTTGCTTTTGACATTAGTGTTGAGCATTACCTCAAGCGAGTTAGATTGTGTATTTTTCTTAAATGATTTTATTATTTTACAATAAATATTAAATAATTTGAATCAACTTATAGTAATAACTGTCGTAGGACCCGACGTTACAGCACGGGGTATCACACCGTCTTGGTGAAAGGAGAGACCAGATTATGGATTCTATCCCCTGACAATGGCAAATCAGCTCTTTATGTTTGCTTAAAACGATTTTATTTTAATTCATATATTTCGCAAATGAATAAAGCATAGGTGATGAGAGATAGTCTAACACAGACGTGGAAGCATTGGCATTCACCTGGTCACATGGTACTGACAACAGGTTAACCTGACCATACTGATACTTAACGCGGAACTTTCCGTTTATACTTATTTCAATACTTGTTTTGGACATGAAATATAACCCTTAACCCTACTAACCTTAGGCTGTAAGTGAGGTACTGCCAATTGAGGTATAGCCATGTGAGGTATTGTCAAGTGTGGCATAAGGAAACAAACGGTAGTCAGGAAGCAAAGTGAAAACAAATAGCATGTGTTGCAATGGCTACATCAGGTTTAGTTTAGGTTCTGTTGTGTCCTGAAGTGAAAGGCACAAAACAGATAATACCACCAGTTTCAAAATTAAGCACTGCCTACAAATAATTTTCTGAATTTACAATATGCAGAAGTTATAATAATTAAAATGTTCAAATAATGTGACATTATATATCTGTTCTATCATAAATGAGAAAACAGTAAAGAAATTTAAGGGGGAAACAAGCATTTGAGATAAGGAAAGAGTAACATTTGTTAACCTAATGCAATATTTTAATCATAAAAACGTACAAGCACATATTATATGAGTGCAACATAATTCATTTCAGAATTATTCAAAACAAAATTATTTGTGACAGCACTAACCTATATAATCATTACAAATTAGGCACTGGGTATGGAAATTAATTATTAATATCATTCATCGTATACTATAAGAAACACCGATACGGTATGATAAGATTTAAGCAAGCCTATACAAGCAAAATCAAATTTAAAGGGAAACAAAATTGATTCAAAGACCATGAATATTTCATGCTGATATAAAAATTGCAATATTCATTTTGACATAGCGAATACGTGTACGGTACATTTAATCCTTAAATTTGATATTTTGTTTTTTTATGAAAAGTATAAATATAACAAAGGAAGATAAAATATATTTACATTTAAATCGCAATTTAAAACCTTAATGGTTCACAATTTGTTGACAAGTTCGGTTTGGTTTACTTTTGTTTAACGTCCGTCCTATTAAAGGGACATCACGTGAAGAGCCATGGTTTTTTTTACGAATGTATGTTACCTTGCTATCTCCATATTCATAGTTCGTTCCAAATGTCCAGTATGACCACTTGAATTGTTCGGTAAAGCCCTGTTAAAAATAGCGCCAATAACGTCACCGGACGGTTTTGAAACGAGGTGGTCTGACCAAGATGCACAGTTTCCAAAGGAGCCCCCAGAGAGGGGCCGTAATGCAACTGAAACTTCTTACCGCACTATGAAACCAAGGAATATGATTTCTAAGTCCGTATTCAAACTTATTGAACAGTAATTATTCATCATTAGAAGTTAATTGCACACTTGCCAATGTTCAGAATTTAAATTTATTTAGCTTTAAACATAAATTTGTTGCCAATAAAGTTAAACAAGGGATGAGGCACAAGTTTTTACAATTTATCACAGCCTTCTCCCGTCATACATTTACAATTAAATGTCAACAATGATAATAGGCATAAACATAAAGTAGATATATTTAAATATATATTATTGAATTTAGTACCGGAATGTGGCCGGTACCGATGGTACGGGGCTAAACACCTTCCCTACACCAAGGGACAAACCTTTCTGATTTTTTTTTTATATATTGCCGGGGCAGACGAGGCCGGGTATTCATATTAGTACTAGTTTAAATCTTGCATGTAAAAACAAAAATAATCGTTAAATTCAGCAATACAATTAAATCGTACCATTTTATTGAACCCGGTAATATTATAAATTATGTAAATCCACGGACCTTAGATAACACGTATCTCGGTGACCCAGAAAATACGCCGTGGGCCATCACAACAGTTATCCCTTGGAGGGCCTCATGGCAAAATCAAACTAACCAGTCACCTATCCCTTCCTTTCGCATAAACCACTCTATAATTATAGAAATACAAAGTAAACTCTCTCCAATACATGCCCATTAACATATTAAACTAAGTTCATCTGTGTTCAAACTCAGACAAAAATACTAGCGAGCTTAATAGTTTTAGATATTTATTCATAACATAAACAGCGCTAGCATTTCTGTCGATTCCATTTCAGCTTTACCGGCTATCCGGAAGAATACATGCACCGTACTAACTGCTACGGCAGTTATTTACTCCTTTGAATACTGCCCACCTGCAATAATGATTCCGTAACGTACTCCTTGCGCCTCCTTAGTAGAGGGAAATCCCTGAACAAAACGTTGGTCAGACAGGTAGAAATACCGATGATTTTCGTAGATTTAATCATTTTTATGAATCTATTTCAGCCAAATCCGATCGTTATTTTCCATAAGGAGTCTCACTTGATATGTTTATGTAGTATTTGAAAAAAAAGACAAAAAATAAAGTTACTTCACCGTGATGCCCCTTTAAGAATACCAGCAAACAAACATCCATGAACGCAGTTTTAATACACATACAGGCAGGCGCTTAAAAGACCTAAACTATTAATAGGACGTTGAACAAACTCAAATCCAGCCTTCCTACTTACTCAAGCCTTGGCCATCGTAAGGCATTATCAACCACTGCAGATTCAGGGTGGAATTAACCCACAGTATCACATTATAAGCTATCGTAAGAGCCGAGTAATGTTGGACCTCTGTGAAATCAAGGTTTGTTTTATGTCGAAGAAGGAAATTGGAAAAAAACCCACAAAATCAAAACAAACAAAAGTTGATCAGTTGCCTTCATTGAAACGCATTTGAGCTTTTTATCTTGTCTTTCCTTACTTAAATATAACAAATCGCATATTACTTGCATGCTTTCAACCATTGCATATCGTGAAATGCTCTTGGTCAAGGTATGGTCAATGAAAATGTCAGCAGGTCTGTAAGAAATCTTTATCATATACTTGTCAGTGATAAGGGTTGTTTTGTTTATGTGATACTGCTAACTGTGCAAAGGCCGTTTATCTTCCGGTTGAACACATTTAAGAAAAATAAACTGCTAGCGTATCCTCTGTATAGCTGTCTGTTTATGCTATTCTGTTTGTTGTTTTATTTAAAGTGTACCCTGAACGTTTTGCTATATCAAGCTATGAAAATACTTCGTTTAATACAATCAAAGGCTAAGAAAGTGCGAACGGCGTAGTTGACTCCGTTTCCGAGATATTGTCATTTATCTGAAAAAAAACACCTTTGGCTCAGCAGCGATCGCCTCGATATGGGTAGCCACATCTATGATGTCACAAGTTCAACGCTGTCAAAACAGCTCTATAGAAATATACCGGGAAACTTTGATCGTGCGTTCGATATGTGAGCTTTTTAGCTACTTATATGATATATTCCGTCGTCACTTACTTGTGTAGGTAATATTTAAAGTTCTTACATACATATATTTTGTTTTCCACATTTCAATGATTAAATGAGTTCCTACTGAGAAGACAAACGATGTGCTGTATGCGGGTGTCCGAACACACATGCGGATGCTATCTAAATAAATCAGTGTTTTTTCATAATTCGTTCATCTAGTGAATGTAAATATTATACTTTTTATTATTTAATTGATCTCTAGAAAATGTGATGAGCACATATATACAATACAAAGCCATTGAGTAAAAATTAAGTCAAATCAACGTAGGTGCACCGCACCCCTTTCTTTACAATATGTAAATATACGATTGGAATTGACAAAAACATGCACCGGTACAATAATTTATACTCAAATTGAGCAGAAACCCGTGTCCTTTTACCCTCCAATTATAAAATCTTGAAACCTTTTTTATTCTATATGCAATCCATGGAATTTAACACATAATAAATATACACACCAATTTTAAAATCATGCAGAGGGAGAACCGGTCTGTTCTAGTCTCACAAAGATTAGTAATTTATCAATGAACCACCTGATCAGATATAATATGCACATAATGTGACTCTTTGTCAGTACTTACGCATTTTATTTTTTTGTATTTTTCTTGAAATTGATATTATATCAGAGACGTAAAATATATACATCACTGCTTATACATTTCCGCGTTATCTATACTGAGGACATTGCTGGTAAATGGAAAATTGGAGGACACATAATCTACACCAATCTACATACTGATTATCATATTTCTAACTGCTTTATCGCATGAATATGTTTATATGATTCCATGATAAAATGAACATATTTTAGCAAAGATATGGTTAATTTATAAGTTTATATTTAAGATGAATTATGTGATAATTTCCTGATGTATAATTGCACGCAACCCGTCTCTAATAATTCAATATTTATAGTGTTGATAAATATGTTTAACATGTATGTATTCTAATGTTGATTTAGGCAGTTACGGAGGTAATATGCAATGAGTTGAGACGTAAATAAATAAATAAATATAAATATACTATCTTCAGGTACCCCATAGCCCACCTGCTAACCTCCCTTTGATGTCATACCAGGACACAGGTTTATTGGTTCGTCTTGAGCCTCCTGCTGTCAGCACTGGACACGGGTGTTTTTAGTGTAATTTACCTGTACACAAATGTCACACCTTAGTAGGCTAAGGGAGTGGATCGAGATGATTTTCATTATTGAACCAATATGTTAAATTATGTTACATGTATATGAAGAGAAAAAAGTTTGAATTTCATAATTCAATTATATTTTTGAGATAAATATATTTGTCCAAGTCCGTGATATAATTTAGCATCGCATACATAAGTACTGTATTGTATAAAAAATAAATGTGTAACTGTCGGTATTTTGCTGTTTATTTGAAGTGTCGACCTAACCAGATACGTACATATATATATATACTATTGGCTTTATATGCCCTTACCTAACATAGGGAAGACAATGATACATTTCGGGTTTTTTTATGGACCTTAGCGGTGCCACAGTGTTTGACTGTAATGCAGAGAATATAAAGTATATACGTCTCTGTGTAGAGTAAACAAAAAATTGCAAACTGACTTTCCAGCTAAAATAAAGAAACATTTTTGATCGACGACATTTAGAGTATTTCCGTTTAATTTACCTCAAACTCGTTTATACGAAACAATTATCATCATTGCTAAGAATCAGGACATGCAATGCTACCAGTCTATGTTACCCTATTCAGAGTCGACAGTTTGATATCAATTAAACTCACTGTCTGGAAATTCCGGCAAATTTTATATGGCTGAATACCATCTATATAATGTTATCTTCAGCACAATCTGATTCCTCAAAACTAAAAAAATATGAGTCCGCGATTTGACACTGTATTGCCATGGTTGTTCTCTAACTCGCCTATTCCTTCCACGGTGACTGCTGGAGGCGTTGGACTTGTGACGTCACAAATAGTAGGAGGACAGGTGAAAATCCTACACTTTACCACGGAATTAGATCTAAGTCCGTGACTTTACACGTTAATACCTCGGCATGATGATGACCGATTTTTATGCAGTTTTCGACATTTTAGTTTTTGGATAATATAGAATAATAATATATTAGTTTATATTTTCGTTCAGGGTACACTTTAAGGTAGAATGTGATTATAGTTAAGCTAATAAAATATCAATTTTATGGCAGTTTTATGTGTTTTATACGTGTGATGTTATAAAGCAGTATGTGATAGAATGGTTATCACATGACCTCTATATATTGTAGATTGTAAGTTAGCGTTGGGTCGTAAGCAAGTATAAGTCAAATGAAATATTGCAAACTTTATAAAAATGTACGTAATTAAAGCATATATAAGTATCATTCATCTAAGTGAATTACTGTCTATCCTTAAGATGTCACCGTAGATTTCATATAAAATAATTAAAATGCCTAACATACTTGACGCTGTTGATATTGGCAAATATACTTTAAGAGAAAATCCCTAAACATTGGGGTTCAGAACTTACAAATAAATGTATACTTATCGACCTTTAATACTGTCGCTATTCGCCCGGTTGTCGTTCAAACTGCGAAGTTAATGGTGCAGGAGCCTTACCTATAAATCAGACGTGGCGATAGAAGGATATTTACTGCATATCTGCTGCTATGTACGCATACATTAGCCGTAAAGAGCCACGGCCTTTTATCCCTTTAACTGTTAAAACCACGCAAAGATTAACCGCACTGGTGTGCATACATATCCATAGAGCGTGTTAGCAGTCATCTTTTTAAAAGGTTTTCCATATTTATCTAGTTTACATATCGAGTAAATATCAATTTCTCGGCTCATTTATTACATTGACCTCCAGCAGGGGTTGTCTTCTAATAAACTCTTTTGAGTATTGATAACTTAAATGTGTAAAAAAGGTAAGAGAACAAAAAGTCATTTAAGTGATGTCGAATTAACATTAAACCGCTGTCATATGAAATGTTCCTCCCTATTAAACACATATCCGATTGAATAACTTATCCCGAACATATTAATAATCTTCCCTTATGAAAAATGCATCCCCCTCCCAAGATATACAACGACAGTTTACATGAATACAAACTTTACAGTATTAATACATCGTAAAACTTGTAGTACATGATTCATTTACCGTATAACATAAAATGTTCGTTGTGTATGAATATTCGTGGTTTTCGTTGTTGCTTTTGAACCACGAAAATAAATACAACGAATTTGAATGATATACGCGTCTGTTTGTTAGTTTAGGATATCCTCGAAAGTTTGTACCACGAAATGATCTCACGAACATTTCATGTTGTATGTATACAGTATATGAGTCCAGGTAAAACACAATGGGCTTAAGTTACGAGATGATCAGCAAATGAGTTATCTATGAATAATACCTAACACATTTGCTGATCATGCTGATCATGACAAATCCGTGATACAGACAAAGTGTTTTTCAGATTAAAAAAGAAAGACGTTTTCATCATAGTATTATTTTAAGTCTATATGTTTATGCATCAAATTTAAACATGCATTCGTAATATATATATATATATTACAAAGCGCTTTTTTCTATATTAAAGTCAGATAAAGTTTTTTTTTAATGATTCCTTAAAACAATTCATTCACAGAAGAAAATCTAGTTTTTGCTGTTTATATTTTTTTGATTGAAATGCCATTAAGAGGTTCTGTTTGCTTTTATTTTGTTTTACGTCCTGTCAATAGCCAATGTCATTTAAGTACATCAATCCGTTCCCTACCCTTCTTGGTCGATAGCTCAACAGTAAGACCAAAAGTGAGATATCGAAAGCAAGGCACTAGGACACAAAATGTTTTTCAGGAAGTGGAGAGAAAATGTAAGGATTCCAGCTGTTGCAATGGGGGCAGTAGATTAATTTGGTATCTTTGATGTTCCCTCAGTAGAACACATCGAAAAAAAACTGGTTCTGCAGGAGGCCATATTGGTCGTCTTTTTCGACATGTAGCGAGATACAATGTACAACATGCCGATTCTTTCCCCTTTTTTCCTTCTTCACCTGTATGGTACCAACCGTCATTCAATACCTATTTAGTTCCGTTATAACCTACCACTCAAACCGTCTAAAATACCAATCNGGGGGGGGTGTATTAAATTCAAACCTAAATAGATCAATAGTTGCATTGACAGTCTATCTTGTTCCTGTCGACAAAGCTTTAATATCAAATAAAAGACGAGAACATATTTCTTGCAATGCGTCATTCATAAGCCAATTCCGATGTCTCTGTGTAGTGTTGACATGCAAACTTCATGATTCCGACAGAAAACTATGCAACATTACGATGCACAGATAAGTGTAAAGCGTGAACAACGAATACGGGCTGCCTGTGAAACATAGGAAAGATATAATGCATACAACAAGAACTGGTCATATAAATGAGACACAGCAGAATGAACATATATGTATTTTTAAGTCAGAAATAAAATACCAAGAAGAATATTTATTCAAGATATAGTAAACGATTATTATAAAGTACTGTTCAAAGGGAAGTAACACAAGTTAGTTTCATCGTCAGAAAGATAACCCCATGCTGATATTGCTCTAAGTTATACTTCACATTTATGTTACGCATTTATCAATACATAGATTGTACACAGAAACACAGAGGTACTGTTCAAAGGGAAGTAACACAAATTAGTTTAATCGTCAGAAAGATAAACGCAAGCTGATATTGCTTCAAATTATAGTTGACGTTTATGTAACACATTAAGAAATACAGGGACTTTACCATTCAAAAGAGAAGTAACACTATAGTTAGTTTCGATACCATTCCGCATGTTTATATTGCCTCACTATCTGAAATAAATAGTGCAATGCCATGTAAGTATGTAATATCGCTGTTTCCACGGCAGCTAGAGTTCAATATTCTTGATAGGATGCAATTTAAAGGATAGAGTTAATGTTAGGTAGGCCGCTTTGATGTGTAAACATTTGAAGATTTATGACTCGTCGCCATTGTGAGATATATATTACAGTAACTTAGGAGACTATTATTCGTATCTTGCGTATATATGTCTAAATATAAAATCAGTTATCGTAAGAAACTGTACTGCTATCTGAACCAAAAACAGCTAGGTGTAAAGTCCGAAGTCCCAGTCAATTGACTCGGTTAATTCAAAACCTTTACATCGGCTTTGTCGGAGATGTTTTACTTATTTATACCATCCATAGCATAACTACTCCCCGGATTTAACACAGCGAGAGACTACGCCGATTCAAGCTTCCTACTCTAACATACAGGCGCTTGCGCGGAGATATGATCAACTTGTTCAAGTTTATGAATGGACCATATGATCCGAGTTTGTTCGAGGGATTGTTCGATCTTCGCTGCTAAAGGAAAAGCTCGTTGACACAGTAAAAATACCCAAATAACATTGTCATTTAGATATCACAAAACACTACTTTACTCTCTCGCTTGTATATACAGCTGTATTTCTTCGTTTCCTAACGCTATAGCAAGGTAGTTTATTTCTTTCATGTTCTTACACAATTGATAAGTGTTGCTGCCTTAACCCGCAGCCTTTGGATGCTTGCGGTGGGACCACATAACCCGTTATCAGTAGAAAGAGACTGTGTGCTTGGTTACTTGGCCTCAGACCACAATTAATTCTACTATATGTTACTACCAAAGAAAAAATTAAATTAAATTATTTTAAAACTTTGCAACTCATCAAATACAATTTAATCACTAGAATAGATATTGTTGAACAATTCTATGTAAAAAATGTACATATCTGTCATAGATCAGACAGGAAAATGTATTTAGTAACCCACCTGAAATGTCCTTATTCACTACATTCGTGTACAACGACCCAGAAGTGTTATTGTGATATGAGGCTACTTAGGCAGGTTTTTTCATGAAGGTACTGAATCAGCATCACATTCACGCTTTCACTAGAAGACAAAATACACTAAGTAACAGCCCCGATCACACACAAACATCACGCACATGCAGGTACGCCCAACAAAATGACAGTTTTGTTTTGTTTCATGAATTTTAGCGTTCTATGAACAGATCAGGACATTGAAGGAAGTGCCTCCATTTGTGAAATATACGTGTGCTGGAAACATGGTATGTTCGTGTATCTGCCTTTCTGTGACAAAGCGGTTTGGTTTGGTTTAACTTTGTTTAACGTCTTATTAACAGCTAAGGTAATTTTAAGACGTGCTTTCATGTGTGTAGTGTATTTGTGCTTGCGTTCGTGTATGCAGGAGACAGGGTGTATTGGTGTGCTTGCCTCTTTGTGATAGCGAGGATCTGATGCGGATTTTGTGCCCAATAACCCAATAAGTAAAACCATTTCAACTTACACTTTTCTTTATTAGTTGTCTTCCTGGACACATTGACTTACGTGTATAACACACCCAATGGCGACAGTTGGAGTATTACATTTTACTCCCTTTATTTAGCTGTATCTACTTTTCGTAATCGTTATGCTTCGTGACACATCTATTGGCACCTCTTCATTTTTTTATTACAGAACGTTTGCCATTTACTTTAGTCTTTACAAATGGTTGATTCGTTGTCTCTATATTGAAACCGAAGATATACTGTACGTGACAAATCCATGTATATGACGTTGGCTGTAGCGAGGACGTTGCACCCTGAACAGGACAAGATCTGACACCGCACCCACACAAGGCTAATGGAATCAACTTCCTTGGTGCTTTTAGAGATAGTATGTTGAAGGCCTGGTTAGGTTATTGAGTAAAGAAGGGACATTTTCAAAACTGACCACTTTAATCATTATTTTAGATTCAGTGTCAGTTTTGCAATTTATTAAACATATATGGTATGAAACATACTTCCCTGTGGAGTCAAATTTGTTTTAGTCTAACCGATGTAGTACACATGATAAAGATGATAACCTCCCGACTCTAGTTTCAGGTTTTTAAAAACAAAATATCATATTTAGCTCTGACTTTATCCAGAAGGAATTTGTTAAAGTTTAAGCATGCCTTATATTTGGATTGGTTTGCGACACAATTATAATAGCTTCGCTGATGACCTAGTAAGATTATCTTTGCGTATTTTCGAAATCAATTAGGATCAAATAACTTCCGTAATGATTAAATACCAATTTGGGTCAATGTCCTATTAAATATTTTTTCATTTATTGATCCGATTTCCACAACAGCACGAGGTACTTTAAACAAGCGATCAATGTTTCGGTTTACCGAAAACAACCACAGTTTAATGTATCAATCAAATATCGAATACATCGACGGAAACTGTTCTTAAGTAACGATAATTGAGTTGTTTTATACTTAGCAATCCGGAAACCGGACAAAATCTCCATGTTAATTGTTTTTGTTACCTCCGTGTGAGGAGGGTTTGTACGAGAGTGTAAAACAGTGAGGTAAAAAAGAAGAAATTACAGTATGGTAGTGTGAAAACGTGAGAGAGAAAGAAATGAACAAGTGTTGATTTGTGAAGAAAGAAAATAGAGAGTGTTTCATGTATTGTGGGTCGTAGCCAACCCACGAATGATGTATGCATGCCTGGGCTACTAAATGTATATACAATATCATGGCTTATATACTTACCGCGAATACACAAAACTGGTATTATTATGTTAAATAGTATCATTATTATGTTAAATAGTATCATTATTATGATAAATAGTATCATAATTATCTTAAACAGTATCATTATTATTGAAAATAGTATAATAATTATGCTAAATAGTATCATTATTATGATAAATAGTAACATTATTATGATAAATAGTATCATAATTATCTTAAATAGTTTCATTATTATTGAAAATAGTATAATTATTATGCTAAATAGTATCATTATTATGATAAATAGTATCATAATTATGTTAAATAGTATCATTTTTATGATAAATAGTATCATAATTATGTTAGATAGTATCATAATTATGTCAAATAGTATCATAGTTATGTTAAATAGTATCATTATTATGATAAATAGTTTCATAGTTGTGTTGAATAGTATCATAGTTATGTTAAATAGTATCATAGTTGTGTTAATTAGTATCATAGTTATGTTAAATAGTAACATAATTATGTTAAAAAGTATCATTATTATGATAAATAGTATCATAATTATGTTAAATAGTATCATAATTATGTCAAGTAGTTATGTTAAATAGTATCATAGTTATGTTAAAAAGGATCATTACTATGTTAAATAGTATCATTATTATGATAAATAGTATCATAATTATGCTAAATAGTATCATAAATATGTTAAATAGTATCATAATTATGTTAAATAGTATCATTATTATATTAAATAGTATCATTAGTATGTCAAATAGTATAATAATTATGTAAATTAGTATCAGAGGTTTCGTTTTGTTAAGTTAGCGTTAATCTCCTATTACAAACTAGTCTACGGACATTTAAGGTTTTTGTCTCTGTGTGCCTAGTCTCAGCGTTCATCTGCGTTGTCGCAATGGAGGCAAACCCCCGAGCATATTCTGCCTCCAGCACTCGTACACATAAAGAGGTATACATTATACACATATAGGGGTATACATTATACACATATAGAGGTATACATTATACACATATAGAGGTATACATTATACACATATAGAGGTATACATTATACACATATAGAGGTATACATTATACACATATAGAGGTATACATTATACACATATAGAGGTATACATTATACACATATAGAGGTATACATTATACACATATAGAGGTATACATTATACACATATAGAGGTATACATTATACACATATAGAGGTATACATTATACACATATAGAGGTATACATTATACACATATAGAGGTATACATTATACACATATAGAGGTATACATTATACACATATAGAGGTATACATTATACACATATAGAGGTATACATTATACACATATAGAGGTATACATTATACACATATAGAGGTATACATTATACACATATAGAGGTATACATTATACACATATAGAGGTATACATTATACACATATAGAGGTATACATTATACACATATAGAGGTATACATTATACACATATAGAGGTATACATTATACACATATAGAGGTATACATTATACACATATAGAGGTATACATTATACACATATAGAGGTATACATTATACACATATAGAGGTATACATTATACACATATAGAGGTATACATTATACACATATAGAGGTATACATTATACACATATAGAGGTATACATTATACACATATAGAGGTATACATTATACACATATAGAGGTATACATTATACACATATAGAGGTATACATTATACACATATAGAGGTATACATTATACACATATAGAGGTATACATTATACACATATAGAGGTATACATTATACACATATAGAGGTATACATTATACACATATAGAGGTATACATTATACACATATAGAGGTATACATTATACACATATAGAGGTATACATTATACACATATAGAGGTATACATTATACACATATAGAGGTATACATTATACACATATAGAGGTATACATTATACACATATAGAGGTATACATTATACACATATAGAGGTATACATTATACACATATAGAGGTATACATTATACACATATAGAGGTATACATTATACACATATAGAGGTATACATTATACACATATAGAGGTATACATTATACACATATAGAGGTATACATTATACACATATAGAGGTATACATTATACACATATAGAGGTATACATTATACACATATAGAGGTATACATTATACACATATAGAGGTATACATTATACACATATAGAGGTATACATTATACACATATAGAGGTATACATTATACACATATAGAGGTATACATTATACACATATAGAGGTATACATTATACACATATAGAGGTATACATTATACACATATAGAGGTATACATTATACACATATAGAGGTATACATTATACACATATAGAGGTATACATTATACACATATAGAGGTATACATTATACACATATAGAGGTATACATTATACACATATAGAGGTATACATTATACACATATAGAGGTATACATTATACACATATAGAGGTATACATTATACACATATAGAGGTATACATTATACACATATAGAGGTATACATTATACACATATAGAGGTACAGAATATACACACATAGAATTATACATTATACACATATAGAGGTATACATTATACATATACATGTATACAGGTATACCACATATAGAGGTATACGCTATACACATATAGAGGTATACATTCTACATATACATGTATACAGGTATACCACATATAGAGGTATACATTAAACACATATAGAGGTATACCACATATAGAGGTATACATTATACACATACAGAGGTATACATTATACACATATAGAGGTATACATTATACACATATAGAGGTTAACAGTATACACATATACAGGTATACATTATACACATACAGAGGTATACATTATACACATACAGAGGTATACATTATACACATATAGAGGTATACCACATATAGGTATACATTATACACATATAGAGGTATACATTATACACATATAGAGGTATACATTATACACATATAGAGGTATACATTATACACATATAGAGGTATGCAATTTACACATATAGAGGTATACATTATACACATATACAGGTATACATTATACACATATACAGGTATACAGTATACACATATAGAGGTATACATTATACACATATACAGGTATACATTATACACATATACAGGTATACATTTTACACATATACAGGTATAAATTATACACATAGAGGCGCGTACTTAAATGAACTGAGCTGGTAATAGAACGTTTAATAAAATACAAGAAACCGAAAGTCACCCATGGCCAGCACAGTACTCTACACACGATCACGTTGTATTGGCAGCGGATCAACTGATGGTTGCGATTAGCCTAATGCTGAACGTTTACTGGGTGGATTTGTCCGTATCATCTGCTTGGAGGTCATTCGAACAGCCCCACGTATACTTATTGTCCGCAAGTAGACGTCCAGAAGGGCAGCAGGAAGTGTATCTTGGAAGCAAAGACAATTGTGTTTCAACCCATACATGAATATCTTCATATAGTGAAAACAATCTTCAGGTTTTATTACTTGTTTATCTAGATGAAAACTAATATACATTCTGAGTGAAAAAAAGTCTATCACATAAAAAGTAATACTAACAGGCATGTAGCTTCGTTTATCATACTATGACGTCACAAGTACGTCACAATCCATCGGCCTTCATCGGTTATTTTTGGAAGGATGAAAAATAACCGGAAAATCCTGGAACTGATCTCCGTCACAATTATCTCTTAGTCGGTGCTTCAAGACTTTTTTGTTTCAGTTTTTGCCACAGTCACAAAAAGTAAAGTGCGGACATTTTCTGAAGATCCTTTTTGTTATCAACCCGGTTCTGTTGAATCTTCTACTGGGAGATACCAATAGGTCAACGTGTACATTTATTTTTCATCATCTAAAATTTCATCAGCATTTGATTTCCATATCTTGAGAATATGAACGAAATAATTAACATTTTTGAAAGTCTGGTTATAGTCTTTACATTATTTATTTATGTATCGCCACTCATAAAAGAAACAATGGAAAATGCATTTATGTCGAAATCAACAATAATTTTCAAGACAACCGACCCAAGTGCATCGCTCTTTTATCAGCAACGTATGACTTTTCACAACGCGTGCCGATTTATAACTAGTGACAGACAGAAACTGTTCAATTATATTTGGCATCATTACCAGTCAAACCACGGTGACAGTTTCAAAATTTGAAAGTTAATCCTGTGTTTCAGGATGGAACAGTAATTGAGACTACATATCGATATAACGACAATCTCAGTTACATCAAAGTATTACAATGTTTTCTTTTTTTAATTTTGTTTTTGCAGCTAACATCTCCATACATTTTCTAAGACTAATCGTCAAATATGTAAAATACACTTTTTGTCTATAGCAATTACCAAACAGTTTTTCCCCAGCTTATCTCAATCATTCTTTTTGTGCCCTGACAGAAACACACAGAGGATTTAATTCTTAATATGTGAGGAAGCTGGAGTATCCGGAGAAAAACCCGCGTGGTCGGGCAGGTGACCGGAATTGAATCCGGCCATCTTGTTGAAGACGAGCGCACTTTCCACTGCGCCACCCGACCCATCATATACGTTACGCACAAGAACAAATATCTACTTTAGCTTTGACTGGAAGAAAATTGCGTCATTGATGCATAAATTATAATGTGAATACATTTGTATCAATCATCAATTATACAAAAAATCACTTTTGAGAGGGTAGAAAGAAAATCATGATCTCGATTCTAGCTATGCGAATTTTTTGAAACGGAATTGCTACTTTTTTACGGTCAAACGTGTAACAAACTGACAGCTTCAAATGATAATACATAAAAGCCAAGCCAATCACTCACTATCATATTGATGTACGATAAGAATTGATTGAAATATCAATGTGGGCCCGAATAGGTTCGGCCAATGACACCGTGGCAAGTTTGGTCCATGTAACACATAAAAAGGCGTAAAATCTGACACTGCATGCTTTATGACGTCATAATTAAGTTGATTTCAATGGGGGCGAACTTACTCCAATACCTGTCCGAACTTACCCCATGCCAGAGCTCGTTTGGCCATCCGATCTTCCGATAGGAAAAGTTAAATAATGTTCAAAAACGGACGTGCTGCCATATTTCACAGAACGGACTAATAAAAACGGTCTCCCCTATTGTTATGTCGGTCTTAATGTCATTAGAGTTTGTGTTTTATTGTTATTCCCCGACTTGCCAACTTTAAAAAGGTTTCTGAAAGCAGTATTATGAATCAGTAAATATCAGAGATCAACAGAAGCTACGCTCTTTTAAGGCTTTGCCTTTTCATATTATCCATGTTGTAGTAACACAGTCAATTATGTTAACATAGCATTGGTATTATGAATGGTAAGGTTGCAGGAACAGGGATGATCATTTTATACTTCAACTTTGAGTTAAGCAAATAAAACAAATAATTGCCAAACTGTTTTGACGTTATACCAGCGGAGATATCGTCTGGGTCGTCAGTTGTACTTGATACTTCTTCAACACTATTTTACAAGGTTCTCCGAGATAGTTTTAATGTATCAGTATTCTAAAGCTAGTTTATTCGGTGCACCCTCCCCCCCCCCCCCCCCAATAAAAAATTCAAAAAAATCAAAACACCAAATAAAAATCACATCAGGACAAATCTTGTTTAAATCACTGTCAAATGTACCTTGTTGATTTATCTGATTGAAGAACCAGTTCACTGTTTTCCGTACCAGTCTCGTAAAATAATCTCCGCCATTTATCCTTATCTAAAAAGTGACTACCTCATAGGGTTAATGGACTTAACCATGTGTGATACTGACATACATTAGGCTAATGCTGCGACACCTTTTAAATGGAGTGGCATGTGACGATATCGCCACGTTTTCACCCATAACTCACTGAAAGGAAACCAAATCTTAAACCTGCATGTATGTATGTGGGAAGTTTTGCGTCATAACCACGTATACAAATTATACAATATATATAATATATAAGATTGTCTTAAGGATCCCTGTGCGTAATCCTATATATAGTTACTTCACCTTAACTACCGTTGGGATATGATTGTAGAACAGTTTGGGTATCAATGTTGTTATAATTTGTTTATTTCAGCTTTATTATGTTTCATGATTGTTCCGTAAGGTATGGTTTTCTAATCAAAAATAATTTATCAAAACTATAGTCATACAGGTTCGGCAGTGGGACGGGGATCCTAAAAAAATATGGTAACGTACAATGATTTATACAATGTACATATAATTATTTACAGTAAATATACTTTGTAAGTTACCAATTCATATTATTACCTCGTGCAAGATTTGGGAAAAGAATAGAATATCTCACTGCATACATACACACAGGCACGCATACCTTACGCATATGGATGCAGGTCATCAAATGAGCTGTTTATAGTACGTAAAAACACAAACCATTTCAGGCACTAGGTGCAAAGCAGTAGACAGCTTAACTGAACTGTGTTAAGATAATAGGTCCGTTCATACATAGGTAAAGGAGTTTGGGTTTCGTTTGAAGACGAAAATCTACTTTAGTTGTGTCTAAAAAGTTGTGGAGTAAGTCCGTCCATAAATAGGTAAAGGTGTTTGGGTTTTATTCAAAGAAGAAAACTACTTTATTTGTGTCTAAAAAGTTGTTGATGTAGTTTCTGTCCTGGAATAAGATATATTAACAGGCATTTGCCTTACAAGGTTTGGTTTTATTTGGATTTACATCTTATTAACAGCCAAAGCCAGTTAAGAACTATTTCAATGTGATCAATTATTGTTTGTATGTGCGCTGGAGGGGGCATGTTGGTAACTTTTCCTACTCCTAAATCGGGAACTGTCGGCACTGTCCGTAAATTTTCTCGTTTACGGAAAGTGCCGACGGTTCCCGATTAAGCGCGGATCTGATGCCGACTTCAGAGTGCTACCTTACTCATATACCTGTCAGGATCGATTGGAAAAGACAAGAAAACACTATAAATACTGCGTTCTTTTTTTTTACCACGACTCTATGTTTCTCATCTGTAATGGACGCTAAAACAAATAATATCAAAACCAAGCCCCCGCAGATGACTGTTTCTCCATTATGCCCTAAAAGATCCTGCCGAAAGGAACTAGTTAGGATGTGCGAAAAGACAAGATAATTATGGGCTCTAAGTGATTTGAATGTAGCAGCCAAAACATTTTTAATATTCCCTTGAAGACAACAGAGGACGAAATCCGATTCTGCCGGGGGTCCCACACTACTCACTTTTTACGATTTGCCGTTGAAATCAGTAGGTCCTTTTTGCCCAGAAACATTGAAATACTCGTTAAAATTAAAGAAGAGAAAAAATCCAATTTCCCGAAGTGTTTTAATACCCCCTCGGTTTATTAATAATTTTTAATTAAAAGAAAACCCAATATAATTGTAATTAATAACGTACCTTGAAAATGTGATCTTCGGTCTAGTATAAAAAAGAATCTTGTTGTCGCCAAAAACTATGATAACGTAAAAGCTTTTGCACATTATTACCCTACGATGTCGGCAAATGTCTTACTAATTGCCTTGAGACGATATTTCCTGCATTCAATGCAATGAGTTGACAATATAGCGTTCACACTCAACGGCGTCCACAATATTGTCTTGTTTGTATGAGCTGTATTCTAATGATAATAAAATGACATTTTCGTATTCTAAATTGAAATGATTTGTTCTGATATGAAATATTGGAATTTTCGTATTCAAATGATTCCGACAAAACCCATAAGGAAATAATCTGTCTGTTTGACCGCGATCTGAAAGTACATTAAGGCAGTGAAAACCAGAACTGTAAGCTAAAGGCTAACTAATACCCTGCTCCTATATAAACCAGAACTGTAAGCTAAAGGCTTACTAATGCAAAGCAATATAGTCTCCCACCAGTAATGATTTCTTTATTGGAAGAGCTGTACACTGTTTTAAGTATATAGGTCACTCTCATACTTCCTGTACTCCCTCTCGATGCCAAAACATACTTGCAAACCAATACTTGTTAGCCCATATGAACGAGTTTTGCTGAAAGATGTAATCCAGATATCTCCTCCAATATAAAGATGTAATACACATAAAATTATCTCCACCAATTCTAGGGACCAGCCTTGTAAGCTCTCCACTCTATTCCGTCTTTGCGTATTGCAGAGTTATCTTCTCTTGGGAGCAGGTATTGATTGTTACGTCACTTGTTTGTGAGAGTAACGTCATCAATTTTTGAGAAAACGACGTAGTTTTCTCACACAAACCAATGACGTAACAATTGCCTATCTAAACAAAACAAGTATTTCGCACAGAGAAAATGATAACTCCATCAAAAAGGTTAGAAATTCCGAATAAAAATGCCGGTGCACAACTACATCAGATAGCGAACATTCATGCAAAGTTTCAATGGAATATACCTTTTAGTTAGGGAGGAGTTGCACGAACAAGTATTTCGCACAAAGGGGCATGACTCCATCAAAAAGGGTCGAAATTATAAATTAAAATGCCGGTGCACAACTACATCAGATAGCGATCATTCATTTAAGGTTCAATGAATTCCACCTGTTAGTTAAGGAGGAGTTTTTCGGACAAGTTACAGCGGACGACAGACATACATCCAGACAGACATCCATGGTGATTCCAGTATCCTCCCCCCCCCCAAAAAAAACAGCCTTCGTTGTGGGGGTATAAATATAACTTGAGCAGATGCAATAGAACTAAACGGCGACTTTAAAGCAATTTCTCAAAAAAATATTCCAAGCTAATCTGTATTTTATATCATTCGAATAAATATAGAAATGACATAATGTTTAACGGTAATTACATCATTTTTGTAATAGCTGTTTTACGTTTTAACTTAATTGACTGTTTGCATTTGCATTCAACCGTTACGATCTAATGATGGCAGGCTGACACGAGCTAGAGGGGAAAACAGTTATCTTTTGAAATTAATGGGGTGTGTCGTGAGTATAAATGTAGGAATTAATTAAGAAACGCGGGTTAGTCGATTCGTACCTCTACACACTTGACAAGGTAAGCCTATAAGAATATACTATTAATTTGTCAACTCATTTCCCAGTATTATCATTAAGCCACTCATTCTTATTCATTTTTTCATTTCATTAATTTGTGTTATACATTTAACCGTTTTATTACATTATCAGTATGGTAAATAATTAAATATCGTCATTACAATAAAGATATACAAAATGTTATATCTTCACATTGTCCAGTATCTTTATAATGAACAATCAAATAGTATTTTCTACTTATTGCCACAGGTTTTGTGTTCAGATGAAGATACACAAACTTATCAATATACCTACGTAATTGATATATCTACGTAATTGATAACATTTTTGTAATCAAAACCCTCCAGAAAATAGCAGAAAATGGTATCATTCGTCGAGTAGGCCATTCTAAATGGCGCACGACCTTGTATAGTGTGACGTAATTAGATACTGGCGTCAAATATTACACTTGAATTAACGCTTTTTTGGGGGCAACAATATTTTCAGCGTTTTACATTACAATGTTATAGACTAAAATTAAAGGTTTTTCCTTTAAAACACCATATACATTTACTTGTATAGCAGAATATACCAATACGTTCACTCGTCCTATGCTCATGAAATAAATATGGTTTTCATCGGAAAACCATGAAATACTCTCTGAATATTTTTGTCTCGCGAATAATTACCATCTATCATCGCAATATATATATATATCATTTTAAGTAAAAGAGTATGTAATTAAGCCTTTATGATATAAGGGAACATAGGGTTTATTGAAATTCACGATGGGATGACAGGTTCCGTCACTTCTCAGTATCGGCTGCTTGCTTCTGTGTCTTTTGCTTGCTAAGGGGAGATTCAAGAAACTACAATTTATCTGCTGGCACCATTGCATATTTTTCTCTTTAGTTCTTAAAAAACATTTTGGTTTCCTAGCACCTTGTTTGGCAATACCTCACTTTTGGTGTAAGTGTTGAGCATACGTCTAGGTGAGGTAGGCAATGGGTTCTGTAACCAGGCCGGGACATACCAAAGGCCTTAAAAATTACACTTGATACAACCTGCTTCACGTTTGGCACAGCAATAACGTTCTTACCACTTGTCAGTTTAATAGGACGCTGTGAAATACTGTGTTCGGTGCTTTCGGCATGGTATTTCAGTGATGTAGTACTCCAAAGTCGGCATCAGGTCTGCGCTATCGCAAGGAGGCAAAAAGAACAGCATATCCTGCCTCAAACACACATACACGCAATCACGCATACATTACACACATGGCGGCAATTCTGTGCTGTTAAAAGAACGTTTAGCAAAATATAACCAAACCTTTTCTAAGTATATATATATGGGAGTAAGATTAAGTGTAATGTTTGAGACCGAGGTCGCTTCAGATTCTATTCCCGTATTCATACAGACACCAATTGATGTCACAAATTAATTTGTAAAATAGAAAAAAAATAGCATTAACATAGTTTAGTTCATTAATTTTCAGGCGTGGTTTGTTTTTATTATGTTTATAGTCCTATAAATAGCCAAGGTAATTTAAGGACGTTACATCTAAGGAATACACATTGACTGTCTATGGATTTTACAGTGACTATGGACCAATGAATTGATAGGTTTCTAGTCCAAGGTCTCATATTCTGTAAGTCGTTTTTATCTCCCCTGGTCCAAGAGACCGATGAGCTTATGTCGTTGCGCGGCGTCCGTCATTCTACATATTTTACGCTACTAGTCTTGAACTGGCCCAATGAATTTTGATTGATATTAGTCTAGATTCTCTTTGGGTAAAGTAGACTCCATATAAATGGAGGGGCGGGCAGAAATGGGGGAAATTCAGGTAAGTATTTACAATCAATATGGCCAACAGAATGATCTTTTTTATCCGGTCTGGATCAACGTTTGTCAAAGGGGTTTCTACTCCTTATAAACTTTGGGTGAACCAATCCCACTCTAGAAAAGATGGGCAAATCTTAAGGTATGTATCAAGAGAGAGCCCCC
>NW_018407089.1:394985-468819 GCF_002113885.1 Mizuhopecten yessoensis
CCCCCCCACACACACACTCCCGCAGGAACAAAGGGGTTGGGCCCAATAGGAAAAAAAAGAGATCTTCCCTCTTCTTTGGTTATAATGACTGTTAAAATGTAATATATGTTACTCATGAGTTATACTCTGTTGCATGTTGGCACCCTTTTCGCAAAAGGGGCGTCTACCTAGATACCCGTCAATTGATTTAAGCTGTAGTAAGGACATTAAACTCCCTTTTCAAATACGAAACGTTTAATGTATTGCATTTTTGTGGAGAATGTCTAATTTGATAGTGCTATTTGGCTCTAAATGACAAATTGTCAGTGAAAAAAAAAATCTAAATTAAATACGTGTTCACAGGTGTGACATATTTGTTGTTTGTCAAACAGTTTTTGGTTGCCTATCAATGAAATAGCCGCGAATGTTGAACTAGAGTGATAGCTAAACTTATACCAGCTTTCTTCACAACAATCGACTACATTTTCTTTCCCTTTGATGTACTTAAGACATCGCAAAGACACATACAATTTATTTTCGAATACGAGTGCTTTTAACTATTCATGAGTCTGCCATATCTAACAGGAGAAAACCATAAGGATACATTATTGCACTTCTATGTCTTCTACCCAGGGAACATTGGAGAGACCTATTTAGATCTGCTGGCTTATTACAACGGTTATTCTGTCTGACATCATATCAGCGATATCACAAGAAGGCATATACACAAATACCTGCTGTGAGACAACTGATGTGGTGGTAACTCCACAGAATTGAGGATTAGCGATTGTTACCTCTCCCTAGGGACACACACGCGACAAAGTTAAATTTGTTGCAACCATTGCAGTGTTTGGGAGGATGTTGGTATTTCACTCTACACTTGTAACAACCTCTTAATTGCCTCGCTTGGCTTTACCGGTTACCGGTTGTACTGGTTACCTTCAGCATCATTTCGTTACACGCAAGCAAACATTACAAACAGAAAGGCATCACGTTCTTAAATTATCTAAGCTGTTATTAAGACGTGTAGCAAAATAATCATAAATATAAACTGTATTTATTTTACAACAATTATGAAACATGTTATATCAACCAAAAAACAAATATGTTTGCCTGGATGTTAGCGCGGGGGTGAGGGGGTGGGGGGTCTTAGTGTGGGAGAAAACCGGAGTACCCGGAGAAAACGAAAACCCACGTGGTCGGACAGGTGACCCAATACCTTTTCACGTCCGATCGGGGAATGGAACCCCGGCCGTCTTGGTGAAAGGCCAGTGCGCTTTTCACTACACCATCCGACCACCCTGTAGCAAAAAAAACCCCACCATACAACCCTTGTAAATTTGTACGCGTCTGCATTTGACTTTGCTTTTATGAAGTAGAAAATATTACATTGATATTAAATTCGGCGTGGAAGGCGTATTTAACCGTGATGTGTTTGTACAGACTAAACCAAAATCGTAAAAAAGTAAACAACAAAAAAAATATCAAGATATTTGGACTTAACCTCACGACAATCACCACTAGTAATATGTAAAGAAATAAAAGATCAACACTAATAATATGTAAAGAAATACAATTTTCACGATATATTTTAATTTGTTCAAGTCGTAAGGTTCAAATTGTTCGGAGAGACATGACCCGATATTTAATTGATTATTTATGGTCGATTATTTTAGTCATTGGTAATAAGTAACTCGTGATAATGTTTTAAAATCATCCAATCAAGCGACAGTAGAAGGTCGTATCAAAACCTCTCATGTAAGTACCGCGGCCTGGTCCAATAACGATGCCAAACGTTTAAGGACAGTACATCTTAAAGTGGTTTATATTATATGTAATTAGTTGAATTGATTAAAACTGGTGACATCAGAAATTGGTACCCACAATTAATGAATTATTTTAAGCGAAATGTATAAATACCGGAACGACACATGGAGGTACGTCCTTAAATGACCTTACCGTTAAAAGGACAAAAAACGGGATAAAATCCAACCTACTGAGCGCTGAAGAATTTGAGTGTAACCTCTTTTTTTCCAAGCTAATTGGATACTAAATTAATCATAATCGATCTCTTTTGATTCAAATATTTCACCAGTTAGGATTTTTCACAAATGTTTAATTTTACGAATTCTTGTCGTCACTATACAGCACGCGGTAATTACATAAATGGAGGTATGTCGTAAGATGTTCTTAGCTGTTGATATGAACTTTAACAAACTAAAACCAAACCAACTATTATGCGTATGCATCATGACATTTAAAATGTTAGTTATAACTGAAATGCTATATTTTTCTGGTATTGTTTTTACATTTTAAACAATAATGAAACACATAAATCTAATTTAAATTTAAATGAACGCATAGAAAATTGTCAATATATTATATTTCAACTGTTTGTGTACTAAGGCCAAAACAATATGTGTATTTCAAGTATCCCGACCTACCCTAGATTTTACTGCCGACTCTAAACACTTAATTGTATCTAAGATTAATCTATTAGCCAGGCAAATTTCACAGCTAGTTATTAAAATGTACTTTCTTCCTGTTCTGGGAGACTGACCTTATTCTTGACAAATTAAGAGCCATAGTATTATAGTATTGGGTGGAAATGCAGACATGTTTCCCGAAACAATCTTTTTGTTTTGACCTAATGGGAAACATAGCCTTCTTTGTAATAAATTATATAAAAAAATTAATTGCATATTTCAATATGTTGATAAAAATACATCAATATAGATATGAAATATATGTGAAAATGAGAACACTCGAAACCTTATTAGACTTCGGCATAATATCAGCGCTAACTGTGTCAAGCACACATACACGCAAGCACGCATACACAACAAACATGACGTCATGTCCTTAAAAGACTTTATCTGTTGATAGGAGGTAAAACCCTGTACAGCAAACCAAACTAGACTTGACAGGTTCTATAATAAATCATCAACGTAAAGGCATTTGACCCTGAATGATTTGCACTGTCGATGGGCCGTAAAATATATTGTGATTACATGCTTAACGGCCTATCAGCACAAGATATGTCATTTAGGCCAACCAATGGTCGATAAAAAACAAAAGTAAAACTAAAATGACATCAACGAAACGTCAACTTAAATATTGAAAGTGGCTATGGTGACTTATATCTTATTGAAAAGACCAACATCCTTTAAGAGGTGGTTTAGAAGTAAACAGAAAATGTGATGTTGCCAAATGTTATATTGGGAACAGCGCTTATATTTTGGTGGTGTCTCCCGAGGTAACACTGTTCAAATGGCCTCAGATGTTGCAAGGACGTCACAACTCAAACGAAGAAGAAAAAAATCCAATCGCAAAACGAACAATAATGATGATTTGTTAAGTTTAACAAACTTGTCTTTTTTTTTCTCTCCAGGAAATGGCATTTCTTTTCGAATGGTCGTTATATACATTTCTTATCTGTGGATTTCTGCGCAATGTTGAT
This sequence comes from Mizuhopecten yessoensis, assembly GCF_002113885.1. Lineage (NCBI taxonomy): Eukaryota > Metazoa > Mollusca > Bivalvia > Pectinida > Pectinidae > Mizuhopecten > Mizuhopecten yessoensis. The sequence continues at coordinate 398,425 of NW_018407089.1, forward strand.
GGCGCTGCTTCCATTGAGGGGATTATACGCGAAGCTTTTGATAAAGGAGAACAGGCCAAAAAACATCTTTATGAATTCGTCAAGCCAAACTTCCACCGTGAGTATCAGCACGTATTTATCTCGTAAAAAGTGTTTTGGAAAGATTAGGCTTGATGTTTCCTTCTTTATGTGAAACTGCAGGTAGAGCGTAAGAATTGTACCTGCTGCCCCCAATTGCATGATTGTAAGAGGCGACTAAATTTGGGACCTTATCTCTTCTCTACTTTCTAAATAATTTCTTCTTCCTAATGTCTCCCTTGACAATGCCTCACTTTTGGCCATTTGTTGAGCGTTCGCCCCTGTGAGGAAGGCGTTGGGTTCTGTCCCCTGGCCGAGACATACCAAAGTCTTTAAAACTGGTAGGTTATACTCCTGCTTAACGCTCAGCAAATTAGGAGTGGGACGACTGGTTCGCCCGTTGTCAGTATGTGACCGGGTTAGGCGTCCTGCTGGGTGTCTTCGGCAGTATGTTTCAGTGAGGTAGCACTATAACGTCGGCATCAGTTCCGCGCTATCACAAGGAGACAAACACGAACATATCGCAGCCTCCCAAAATAAACACACATACACTACACGCATGCATCTTGCACACAGGGGAGGCCGTCCTTAAATGCCCATAGCTGTTAATAGGACGTTAAACAAAATCAAACAATCAAGCTCAACGTTGAATAAACTTCTATTTCCTTCATTGATTAAACGTTGAATTGTACAATACCATTCAACCTTCTTTTGGACCATTCTACTGGTAGCATAGCCCGAGTTTCCTTGGGCCTCTACACCAGATTTAGACATTTTGACAGGTATATGTCTGGTAAGGGACGTCTATCTATCGAAACGTCTTAGTCCGGTGTCAGAGCAAGAGGAAATTTGGGCTACTGGTAGCATAAAATAACAAAGAAACAGACAACAGCACACTCTTTTGAGTAACATTGTTTTCTCTAAACAACCTAATCAGCAGCTTGTGGCCCATCTCCATCATGTTCATCCGGGTATACATCAGGTTTTGGGATATCTAACTCTTGGAATGCAGCACCTACATACAAGTGGAAGTTGGACAGCTTCTGCAAAAGCTACATTATATTATTTATTATTATTATATAAATTAATTACAATGATCACTGGTCAAATATTTCCACATCATTTACTCTTATAAAACCGTATTTGAAATAGATAAATAGACAAATATAAATTAATAAGAAAAATATCATCGTAATAAAACGACCTTATTGAAGTACCTCCAATTCCCTTCTATAACGTCTTTCATAAATAAGAACATATAAGACTAAGTCTACCTTCTTTGTGTGCATTTCAACACGTGGTTGCAAACGCAGTTGCTACACAGAGGCGTGTATCTTGCCAACGGGTGCGTGACCTAGTTTATGATAGCAGCGACTTTATACACACATATGCAAAGGAGTTTCACTCTCCGTTTGCCTGGGCAACCAAATAAACATTGTGCTTCAAATATATGTCATATTAAACTGCTTTTAAATGTTGTTCATGTTGTTATTGGAAGTGTGAAACGGCCTTTCAGTATCGAGATTTCCGGGTTTTAAATTCGCATAAGATTTGAAATTACCTCAAACTCTGAATCTCCGGGGATCACATGCACGTACTATATCACAGAGTTGAATAATCAAGACTTCTTATTCACTTAATCTCCATGTGACCGGCAGTTTCTTGGAAATTGAAGAAACGAAGATTAAACATGATGCATGTGTAACGTAAAACGCGATTAGATTAATGTTGCAACCATCAACCCCTTACAGAATTAGGGTTTTCTGACGTGACTGTTAAAAAATACCAAAATTGCTTGTCCTCGTTCTACCGTTATCATATTAATTTAACCCTAGCTGCTGCGGGGATGTTTAACAAAACAAAACACCATATGATTAAAAAGTATACTTTCTTTGTTTAGAGTACGATGTGTCTGGATCAGCACATAACTGTCGTTGGCAAATGGGTTTGCTGATGTTCCCGACACCTACCACTCTTTATATGGAGAAACACGCCGTACTGTACCTAGCTGCCACACGACACATCGCTGAAGCGTAAGTTACGATTATACAACTCTTCCCTCCGTGTTACATGCTTTTCGCTGAAGGGCTGGTATATTCAATGTACTTAATACTTGTACAATTAAAATATAACTTTAAATCTCGTCATTATCTGTAAGATATTATGTGACCGAGGGGAATGCTGTGTTTAAAGGCGATCATCCTCAACGCATAGCGTGCCGGGAACCATATACACTTCAACATTGTTTTAAGCCCATCATCAGCAGACTGATCAATTGTGTTTTCGCTATTGTTCAAAATGTACTTAGGAGATCTTTCTATGATTTCGTATGCAGGTATACTTTTGTTTGTAGTTTTGCAAAAACAGGAAATGCCGCCAGGCATCCATCTAGCATTTTGAGTGTTGAAGTTTGCTATCACTATTTCTCGAGATGTTCTTGACAGTTTATTTATAAATTTCATAACTTGGTTACCCTGGTTCCATAGTTGTGCACGTGTCATCCTGGGCTGATGTTGTAAGCACCAACAGGATAATATTAGCACGTATACGTCAACATTAGCGCTCGATTAATTCGCTTGGAAAAACACTTTTTAAACCTCCTAGATAATTGCAAATCAAAAGCACTGCGTGAGAATTAGAAAAGAAATATATTATTATATGTCTGATGATAGTGTCATAGTGCTTACAATGTATGTTTAGTCAATGTCATAATTTGTTGTACAATTGGTTGTACATTCGTTAATGAATGTACGCAGTTCTCAGTGTTAATCTTCAAGCCTGTTTGCATCTCTATTCTTAACGCCACTTTTCATGTATTTCTGTTGACTTGTGTTAAGTTGTACTCGTACTTGTTAACAGGTTATCGTTATCTCCTGCTGAGCTCCAGTCCAATGCTGTGTTCATAGAAGAATGGCAAAGAGTAAATACGGAACTAAATATTGCAGAGGAAGGCGGTTGTGAAGAAGACAGTCCAGCGGTAAAACGTTTCTGTGAACTACGACGATACGCGCGATTTCGAACAGCTGACGGGCTATGCAACAACATTGACCACCCGACATGGGGGCGTTCTCACACGCCACATGCACGGCTCCTCCCACCGGTATTCGGCGACGCTTTAAGTATGTCAGATTATCCAAAGCATATTATTATTGAATTCAATAAAGAAAGATGTACCGAATTGGAATGTCCTTAAACACCATCAGAACAAGTAACCTGGTTTATAATCACGTGAGAATAATAAACGCATTTCTTTCACCTTGTAGACAGTTTTGGCTGTGGTGTTATCTGTAAAATATAAGTATTTTGCTTCATCAATACTCGACTCTTTTACAGATCTGGGTGACGTACCTCGTATTACCTCAATCAACGGATCGCCACTCCCTGGTGCACGTGAGGTGTCTGTGAAGGCGCTAAGGCACTATGACTTAAACGTAGACCCAAAGTACACACACTTTGTGATGGCTTTTGGGCAGTTCCTGGATCACGACCTCACACTTACGCCGGAGTCTAAAGGTATCAATCCATGCTGTTTCATGGTATTTTCCCACGTTTTAACTTGTGTAGATTACGGATCCCTGTTCCACTGTATTTTGATTTTTCCTTGATACAGTAACCTCCCCTTAACTTCCGTGTGGATATAACTGGTGCACAGTTGGGCCAGGGCCCTTCTGTTGACCAGGCAGCTCAATCGGTTGGAGTAGTAGCATATCAATCTGAAGCTCACAGTTGGAATCTCGTTCTAGCTGCGCTTATTTTACTTTTCTTTTAACACTTGGAACACTGTTGTTGATAACATGTTTCCTCATTTCATTTTTATGATTTCATCGATATCCCGCTATGGTTTCCGATTTTCTTTTAAATAACTGCATGACAGATGTATGAAGAGTGGACCAATTAAAAATGATAAATAATAAGATATATTTAACACTGATGTATGTTTGGTCTTGGTTGTAGTTTGTTTAACACCCTATTAACAGCAAAGTTCATTTAAAGACGTGTCTCCATGTTTGTTGTGTATGCGTTCAAGTGTGTATGATCGGGTTAACACTTTTTCTGACAAAAGTATTCATCATACAGTGTACCTAATGTCGGTAAATGTTCGCTATCTCTTTTAGTTTAAGTCTTCTTTGTACAATGTAAAACAGGAGGTTGTCCGGTAGCCTGAATCTTGGGTGTTGCAATTGTCGGTTTTTTTTCAGTTGAAGAAAAACGCAGGCATAGATTTGTTGTTTATACAGAAAAACATATATTATAATACCGTTTTTGTTGTTACGCAACCTATTGAACAATTTTGGTCACAGAAATAGTGTTACAAAAACAGACTGTTATTTTTCTAGTAATAGTAAAGGTGTCGCAATTTCTTTTTTATATACTTTTAAATTTAAATCATTTACCTTATAGTTGATATTTATTTACCACGGGACTTAATGTAACCTCAACAACATTTCACTCTAGTCTGTTTATATTGACTAAATGAAGACTTTTCTTCACTCTATTGCAAATTAAGTAAGAAAGAGCGAATCTTTATAGGAAATAACACTACAGTTGTTGATGGTGAATGGAACATCCCAATTCATAATAAGATTGAAACAGTAAAATTACAAATACAATTACAAGAAACGTTATCTGGAAATAACCGGCCCATCCAAAGCCTTGATTTTATTGATATTTTGATGGCACAGAGTATAAATAGAAAAGGTTGGGGGGTAAAACTATAGTATATTGCTCCTAAAAAAAGACAGACAAGCTCAAGAACATGATACAGAAACAAAACTGAAGGGCATGTACTACCAACACTGTAGTTAACATAGAGTCGGGGATATTGAGACTTTAGAAAATAAATTAGTTGTATTACAAGCGATGATCACAATTAAGAGTTATTCAAATTAAATAAAAAGAGAGGAGTTCGTCAAGGTGATCCATTTTCGCCTTATATATTTATTATTTCAGTACAGTACATTTTTTGTGCTGAGCTATGTGGTAGAAATATAAGTCAATATGCCGACGATACTGATCATTTATCTTTACACACCGCTTTAACAGATTTGGAGAATGTTGTAGGTTACTAGGTTACTTAGATAAAACACAGGTATCTTGGGGTAAAACGAGGTTACGGTGAAGAAATGTTATCAGAGAAAAGTCTACGCTGGAATGATGAAAGAAAGTTCAAACTTTTAGGTAAAAAATACAACTTTCAGAAGACAGAAGTTACTGACTTTTTAGGAGATAACTATAAGGATAAATTATCAGCTTCCGAAAAAAATCTATTTAGAGTTGTTCATTTAAAATATCAACGACAATTAGTAAGTGGTGTGCAATTAAAAATAGCTCTTTCCTTGTTTATCCAGTATTGCCGTATTAATTAGATTTTTTCTCAATAAGTTAAGATTATTTAGCTTTTTGTGGAAGTTGTAGATAAATATTGTAATAGGGGCTAAATGTTTCAAAGTAGCATGCCGACAGTGTATTTAGACAAACATTTAAATTATCTGACAACATTTCAACATTTGTTTTTGTCACAAGTAAGGCTGGTATCATAAACTTAATCTGTTTTTTGATTATTACTGTTGAACTTGTTTCGGCCTATCAACACATAAAAGGTCAATTCCGTCTTTGCGTATTGCAGAGTTAACTTCTCTTGTGAGCATGTATTGATTGTTTCGTCATTGGTTAAGTGAGAAAATTACGTCGTTTTCTCAACAATTGATGACGTTACTGTCACAAACAAATGACGTAACAATCAATACCTGCTCACAAGAGCAGATAACTCTGCAAAACGAAAAGACGGAATCAACACAGAAAAGACGGAATACGGCCAATAAAAGATAGAACACATAGAAATGACATCAAAGAAACGAAAAGGTCAATGACAAATATTAAATTGAATAATAAAAGTGGCTATAATTTAGATACATATCTTTTGAAAAGACAAATAACCATTATTTAGGTTGGTAAGATTCGATGTTTTGAAAAGAGATATGATTTTTATTGTTATCAAAATATTCGTTTTAAACACTCCTTTTATTTGTATTTATTGATAGGAACTGGCGATACAAATATACACTGCTGTATAGAGAACCCGGATGGTACACTCATGGAAAGGTAATTATCGCAACACCTGGACTCGTATTTGTATTAACCGTTCTCATGGTCAATCATGAACTCTGTGCTCAAGCCAACTTTTTGTTACTCGCTGAAACCGTTTAAACACGGTAAAAAGTCAAATGTAAACATTGAAAACAGTATTCGGCTTAGGTCAGCATCTTCAATATCATTTTCAAATTGTGTTTTTTATAAAGAAAATCACGGGAATAGGAAATTGGGCTTCAACATGGAAACTAAGTAGGATCTAGATATCGGTCTAATGAATACTTACCCTGATGTTATCCATGCTATTTGTGAATTTGTATATACCTCATCTTATTGTTCTGTTCCTGTCTTTTTAAACATATTAACGTCCCTGCATGTAGAGCGTAAGAATTGTACCTGCTACCTCCATTGCATGATCGTAAGAGGCGACTAAATTTGGGATCTTATATTTTCTCTTCTTTCTAAACAACTTTGTTCTTCCTAATGTCTCCCCTGACAATGCCTCACTTTTGGCCTTTAGTTAAGCGTTCGCCCCTGTTAGGAAGGATTTGGGTTCTGTCTCTTGGCCGAGACATACCCGAGTCTGTAAATATGGTAGTTCTACTCCTGCTCAACGCGCAGCAATTTAGGAGTGTGACGGGTAGTTCGCCGTTGCAGTATGTTTCAGTGAGGTAGCACTACAGTATAAAGTCGGCATCAGTTCCGCTCTATCAAAAGGAGACAAACACGAACATATCGCAACCTCCCAAAACACACGCATACACTACACGCATACATCTTTCACCATGGGAGGCCGTCATTAAATGACCATAGCTGTTGATGTTAAACAATACTTAACCAAACCAAACCAAAAAACATATTAAATTTTCCTTCTGACTTTTAGCCCAATTATTAGCAGCCAAACATATTTTCTATTTTATCCGAAATGAATTTTTCAAACTATCATATGCAAAATATTTGTTTTATATTGGCTGCTGTTTAATCATCATTTAGGATATAGATGCATATTGTTGTATCACGAGCTCTAGCGAGCAGTATTGTTGGCTAAACAGATGATGAAACAGTTTGGTTTATTTGGGGTAGCGAACTTAGTTTATTTATAGACATTCCCCCGTGTGTAATATACATCTAGAACTGAAGACAAACACGTCAATGATGAGAAATATTCTTCTGTGGTCTGCAAGAAAAGTCAGTTAAAAAGCAATCTTTTGAAAATGAACCTACTGATATTTTTGTTGCAGACCAGAATGCTTTCCAATACCTGTGCCCCCCGGAGATCCATATTACACGTCAAAATGTATCAATTTTGTGAGGTCAGCTCCGGCCATACAGACTGGATGTGGCATAAGTAAGATTTTTTAAAAATTGTATTTCATTTTATCGCATAACTGACCCATTTTACTATGTCATAATTGCTGAGATGGGTCTGTATTTTTTTGCTGATCATTTTTAAATGGTTTTGATATTGAGGGAATTTGAAATGTTTATTCAGCATTTTTTTAAAAATTTCATTGCATTGAAAACTGTTCATTATTAACAAAAATCTTGAACGGACTACTTTGCATTGCGTAAAAAGACAAGAATATGATTGGTGTACCTTTCTTTTCACCTTAATTAAGTTAGCTGTGTTTTTAACTATTAAAGAAATGAGATAAGTAGAATCTTACATTCGTGTCCTTAAAAGCTCGCGCCAAATCAATTATTGTACGAGTTTAATAAATCCAACATGACATAGACATTATTACAAAAAAGTATATTTCCCTAGTGTCTAATATTTGTGTATGACGTCAGTTTTTATAATTACAATAAATAAATAGCTTCTGGATCTTAAATAAAGTTGGTTATTACATTAAAAGATAATATAAAGAGTGTTCAAATTCAATATAATATTAACACAAGCTCAAACATGAAGGTCGAGTCTTTGGATTTCACATGTGGGTTCTTCGTTGTCCTTCATGTTTCATTTTAAGAATGATTCGGGAAACAAGATAAACATCATGCAGCCATATTGCATTTCGACCGTACGATCTTGTTTTTAATATTTCTCAAAAAGCACTGCATAGATATTTATAATAAAAGGAAGATACATTATGTTGAATTGGGTGTGTCCGTCAGTCTGTTCCTTCAAATTTTGCTTCATGTAAAGTCACTGTATTTAAAATCGTTTGAATTTGATGAATTGTTTTGTGAAAAGTAAACAAATATCAATTCAAAATTTATTATAGCATATTCCGCCTGAATGGCCAACTGTTTCCGCACAATAACTTTGTCCGGAATCTGATGAAACTTTGTTAATATTTATATAACCATATTTGAAGTTGGTAAAATATGTGTAAGTAATAGGTTCACTACATTATAATTCATCCGATTTTATGCAAAATGTGTGAGTCAAACATAATCGGATTCTGAGGCCGAGTTTTATGTGAAGTTCAAACTGCGCATAAATAATTAACATACCTCAATCAGATCATTTCATCTTGATTGATGTGATTCGATCATGGTAAAATATTTACGCTTTAAACATAATTTGTCTGCAATAATCATTGGGCAACAACTTTTGTTTTAATGGTTGAGAATGCAGCACTTATGGGTCAAAGTGTGTTAAAAGTAAAGGCAAAGGGGAGCAACTCCTACATAATTAAATATCTTTAATGTTTTGAAGAAGATATTACACACGTCGTGTAGTAATACATGTTTTCTCCTTTCACAAGAAATAGTTCAACTTTACAGCGCTATAATTTACAAATCAACTTAATGCATTTTAGTATTTCATACAAGGATTTTTATTATGTCGCTTTAGAATACGACGAATGTATATTGTTTTGATCTTTCGATACTCTTTCGTTTATTTGTCTCTACATGTCTCAAAGTGTTAAATATTAATTTACCAGAGCAGAAATAAAAAGCTTCACTATTTCTGCTTTTTGTATAAGCTCTCAAATGACGTCACTGACAACAAATATGCTCTTTGCCGATTGGATAGCGATAATGACGGGCAGCCTACCCGTGTTCTGCTAACATTTCTTTCAAATCACTTTGGTCATCGATTTCAATACAAGGCAAGACATTGAGTCTACATTGCTATGACATAGTGAAGCCGAGTAACAAAAATGTTTTATTTTAACCCTTTTTCGGTAAACATATTCTTTCTTATTTTGTGGAACTATTTTATTTTCCAGGCAACAGGGAGACGTTGAATCAAATAACACATTTCGTTGATGGATCCAATGTGTACGGTTCCAGCGAGTCAGAGACGGCAGCCCTCAGACATAGCACAGGAGGTATAAATAACCGCTGTATGCCTTTGCACGTTTTCAAACGAGGCAATTGATGTGAGCCTTATGCAGAATCTTTTGTTTTCCGTACAAACAAAACCTTTCGTGAAATCTAACAAATGATAAGCCTTCGTGGTATTGAAAGTTTTAAATACTTAGTACCGAGGAGAATGATTCTGTCTTTTATATTTCTATCCGTCTGCAGATTAAATAACGATTGTACAAGTTCATTTTATTGAGCTATCCTTTGTCATAAGTAATAGGACATTAAGTAAAACATGTGATGTCTTATATAAACCTTCAACGATACAGAATAAATGTGATTATTGAACCAAAACAAATAGAATAGTTAAATATTTGGCATCTTTTGCAGGTTTAATGAAAACCGATGGGAACAATATGCCTCCCGCTGCATCAGATGATGAGTGTGTGTTGCCGGCTAATCCTTTGCTACATTGTCTTAAAACAGGTACGTTATAAATAATTCGACAGTAGCCTTGCAAAATTTTTGCTTAACAATGCTCCTCTTTTGCACAAAGACTAAAGTTTGTTTGGTTTTCTATAGTTTAAAGTCCTGTTTAAAGCTAAGGTCATTTCAGGACATGTCTCCATGTACTTTGTGTATGTTTGTATTTGTGCCAGAGGCAGGGTATAATTGTGTGTTTGCCTCCTTGTGATAGCCCAGATATGATGCCTACCTTAGTGCTAGTGTTATCTAACTGCAATACCATGCCAAAGGCACCCAGCACAGCATTGCGCCCGGTCACATTATGCTAGCAACGTGTGAATCTGTTGTTGCCATTTTCCTAAGGAAGCAATACTTGTACCATCTATCATTGTGTGACCTTGCCTGTATGGACGTGCTTCTATTTGTGAGATTCTGTTAGCAAGGTCATATGAAAACGAGTGCTTACGCACACACCAAAGGAAAGAAATAGTAGATAAGAAGGAAAGAGTATGTAAAAAAGGTAGGAAAGAAAAACACTTTGGATGTTTTTTATTTTATCTTGAGGACAGCCGACTGATTTTGGTCTATACAGTGTCCACAACAAATAGGAGACATGTAGGGCACCGACTCTGCAGAAAGACATTCCCATGTCTACAAAACAGGCCTGTCCTTCGTTTGGTACTATTTTGTTAAACGTTCTGTTTCTTAAGTCATTTAAGGATGTGTCCATGCGTGTAATGTATGTGTGAATATGTAATGGAGGCGGTATATTGTCTATGCTTGATCTTCTCGAATGTACCCTTACTAGAAAACGCAAAATATTAGTTGTGCATGGTTATACGTCCTGCCAACAGCTTAAGTCATCTAAGGACGACGTGCCTCAAAATGTGATGTGTATGCGTGCGTGTGTGCTAAAGTAAGGGTATGAAGGTGTACTTGCCTCCTTGCGATAGTGCGGATCTGATGTCAACTTTATAGAGCAACCTCACGGAAATACCATGCTGAAGTCATGCATAACATTATTCCGCCCAGACGTATTTTACTAACCGCAGGTGAACCAGTTCATACTTTTGCCCTAAATACTGATTTTTTAAATAGGAAATAAGAACTACCATTGAATTTGTTTTTTTAAGGTTTTTTGGTCCTGGACTGAGGAACCCCTTGTCTGCTTCACCTGGGCTAACTTCAAGCATTAAAACAAAAAGTGGGATGTTGCCAGGTTTGGCGGTATATTGTCTATGCTTGATCTTCTCGAATGCACCCTTAATAGAAAACGCAAAATATTGGTTGTGCATGGTTATACGTCCTGCCAACAGCTAAAGTCATCTAAGGACGACGTGCCTCAAAATGTGATGTATGTGCGTGCGTGAGTGCTTAAGTAAGGGTATGAAGGTGTACTTGCCTCCTTGCGATAGTGCGGATCTGATGTCAACTTTATAGAGCTACCTCACTGAAATACCATGCTGAAGTCATGCATCACATTATTCCGCCAGGACATATTTTACTAACCGCAGGTGAACCAGTTCATACTTTTGCCCTAAATACTGATTTTTTAAATAGGAAATAAGAACTACCATTGAATTTGTTTTTAAGGACTTTGGTAGGTCCTGGCCTGAGGAACCCCTTGTCTGCTTCACCTGGGCTAAAGTTAGGCATTAAAACAAAAAGTAGGGTGTTGCCAGGTTTGGCGGTATATTGTCTATGCTTGATCTTCTCGAATGTACCCTTAACAGAAAACAGTTTCAAATGCATTTCAGATTTGGTATGTAGGTTCATTATGGCACGACATCTGTTTTCTAATTTAATAAAATGGCCGCCTTATATGATTAGTCGAAACTCAGTTATTGTTCGACTTCGTTCAAATTTGTTACGTATGTGTATTTTGGCATTGCGAACTCAACTACGATATCCGTTTACTTATCTGACAAAATTGCCGCTATATGCTGACCTCTTATTGGTCGAACCTCAGTTATGGTTCAGCTTCGTTTAAATTTAGTATGTAGGTGTATTTTGGCAGTTTTCTGTTTCGACATTCTTACCGCGGTATACTGGCATATGATTGGTCGAAATTCAGACATTGTTCGATTTCAATCAAATCAAGTATGGAGGTGTATTTTTGCGGTGCAAACACAACTGTGGCATCCGTTTTCTGTTTGACAAAATGGCTGTCATATACTGGCTTCTGATTGGTCGAATCCTGGATATTAACTGTTTAATGTCCCTCAAATTTTGTATGTAGGGGATTTTGGCGCTGCAAACTCAACTGTGGCTTTCGTTTTCTGATTCGACAACATGGCTGCCATTTACTGGCTTCTGATTGGTCGAAATTAAGATATTGTTCGATTTCAGTCAATATTGGTATGCAGCTATATTGTACCAACCATGACTTGTGTAAGTATTGATAAGAAGTATCTGTGGTTATTTACATTCTTTTAGAAATATGGCGGATTTTCTTTTGCAGGGGTGTTTGGGGGACATCTGTAATGGCCCCCATTACAATTACAACTTGCTGTGTTTTTTTGTGTTTCTTAGTAGAGAGCACAAACGCAAACGTAATAATGATTGATGCCTTCTGCATGGTATTTCAGTGAGGCATGGATGCAACATTGCCTCCAGTACGCGTACATTACGTAACACGACCTCAAGTGACCCAAACTGTTAAAGGAACGTGGAATCCTTGTATATATAAACCTAAGCAAACGACTGAAACCAAACCCGATTCAGTTGGAGCATTCTGACTCACCTCTAAATATCGTGCATTGGAATACAGCTGACGTACTTTTGCCTGGAAGCTGTATCGTTTTCCAGGGGATAAAACCCCCCAAATAAAACTGGAATATACTTTTTATTATTGCAGGAGATGTGCGATCCAACGAAATACTAAATCTTGGTCTGTTACATACCGTTTTCCTGCGCGAACACAATCGGATCGCCAAGAACCTTCAAAAGAAATGTCGTCGCTTTCGGAAAAATAGCAACAGACTATTTGAAGAAACAAGAAGGATTCTTATTGGAATCTTACAGGATATCACGTTCTACGAGTTTCTACCTGAAGTTCTCGGCTCACCGGAGATGAGAAAGCATCGGTTGGAATCCAACCAATATCGGTAAGTATGATGGCCTAGTATTTGATACCACCTGGGTATAATAGAACTTCTGTCACTTGGCATTGACTTGAAGACTTCCATCGCTAATTCATCCGTAAAAATAAATTCGATTTTCTAAACGCTTGCTAAATTAAGTTCTGTTGTTGTTTTCATTGTTTATGAATTTAATGAGGAAACACTACATAATCGTTAAAAGATTTGTATCTGTAGCTTGTTTTGCACTAGTCTATGAAATCAATATCTATTCCTAAAATGCTGTTTCTTAAGGAGAGGCTGATGTTTGAATCCCCTACATGATCTGATATCTGTTTGTCGGCGATTAAACTCTAAACTAAGATGTTGCACACATATTATGGATATGGATATAGTGTGACTGGTGTTTCCATTTTGTTTTCTGATTGTTGGTTGAGTCGGGTGTGGTAAAATGTTCCGACTTATTTTTTCTGAGTGGACCTGTGGATACCCTCATATCATACTTTTTCTAATTGTGTTTTATTCACCAGGATTATTATTTTATTTCCAGCGGCTACAATCCAAACGTTAACCCATCTATACTGAACGAGTTTTCCACTGCAGCCTACCGGTTTGGCCATTCCATGATCCTGGACAAGTTTAAGTTTCTTAACGAGGACTATTCAACCGATTTTGAGAAGCCCGTTTCCGAGACATTCTTTCAACCGATTGAAATCCAGGACCACGACCAAGCGACCAAGCTTACCAGATTTTTGGCAACGGGCATTGCTAACAACGTTGACAGGTATCGGAGTTTTCATGACAGATATTCGTGTCTGATACACAATAACGTTAGTAATAAGTAAAGAAGTCGTATATATATATGCAAATAATGTGGGCGATCATGCAGAATCGGGGATTGTCTTCGGTGTCTGCTACTAAAAGGATATGAAAGAGACCAAAAATCATCTGTTACAACCGTAGATGTTACAAGATCGCTAAACCGTTAACACACGTGTATTTCCAATGACAATCCACGCTTTTGGTGCTGCATAATCACTCCCAGAAATAACATTTTAATATTTTTTGTTAAACGCGTACAAAATACAAAGACGTTGACTAGGATCCAAGATGAGCAAAATCTATGAATTATGAATTACCATACTGCGGTTAGTTGTTCAGCGTTTAACGTCCCATCAACAGCTAACGTCATTTCAATTCCCTACAACTTTTATGTTTTCGATTCTCTGATCGTACGTGTAAAGATATTGCCCAACCATGTGTTCTTCTCCGGGGACCCGGGTTTCCAGCCACATCAATATCCTCTGCGCATTTCGATCCGGGCTAACAAGAATGACTTATCGTCATTATACGTCATTAAATTTATTTTATGATATTTGTAAAATATATAAACTTAATAATATATTTTTTCTTTTTTTCTTTTTTGAGATGTCTCCCTTGGCCAATGTCTTCATATGACTTTAGCTTTTAAGATGGCATCAACCCACAAGCAAAACAAAAGTAAAACCTATGCTTGTGTCTTTCAAGTGTACTCAGTTGACAATAATGCAACATATGTATAACTGAACATATTTTATTACAGAGAATTTGCACCAGCCATACAAGACACACTCTTTCAGGACGACGAGAATGAAGGTTTCGACCTTCCTGCTGCCAATATTCAGCGGGGACGAGACCATGGCTTACCTTCCTACATGGCTGTCAGAGAGGCGTGTGGATTGACAACAGTTTCTACTTTTGACACACTACCTGATCACGTGTCGAAAGATCGAACATTGCTTGCAAACACATATAAGTAAGTTTTAATTTGCACACAACAAACCCTAACTGCCACTGTAAGTCAACAAGAGCCGCTGCTGGTTCTTGAGAATGAACAAAGTGTATCTACTGCATGTATTTCTTCTGTGTATTTTGCTTAGGGGCACTCAACATTGAACTGCTGCCCCTTCAGATCACGAAGATCCCATACCTTTTCTAATTCGATTATTTTTTTTCTTTCCTTATTTATGATTTCCGCTAGGTCCTGGTACAAATGGAATTAAAGATAATATTGTTTATGAACGATATTATTCGATTTTACCAAACATTGTGTTATAATAAGGTTTATCGGATGTTTGTTAAACTTAGATAAACTTCTCTAGTCTTTCTATGGATACTAACCAAATAACTATCCCCGATAATGAAGATCGATTTCAGATGTGTAATTTGCATTGATAAAAAAAGGGGAATTTGATCGGTTGATAACGTAAACTTTCAACTGTAATGATGCCAGTATAACTAATATAATCCCCCTACCTTGAGTATGTGACAGAGAAATTTCTTACCAGATCAATTCTTTTTTGTTTGATTTTTAACCCCGAGGGTTGGAACTTTGCTACACCCTCAATGTTTTGGATGCTTGTTTTTACACCCATCCTAATATTCCACTCACAACAACACCGAAATTAGTCTGTTGTGGTCGATTTCCTATTTCGTTTTCCCGTGAAATGCTAATTGTGACGTCATAACTCATTGTTCTCCTGACATTGTTTCTTTCCGTTGGTCATCTCTCATACCCTAGATAATGACAGAGAGATTTTAGCGAAAAGGAAGACAATTCAGTCGAAGGTGGGAGGAAGACACATTCATTGATAGCAATACTAACCGAGACATTGCTTTTAGAAATATCAAAACTCTGCCTCCCTTGAAAAAGGAATTCTTGGTTAGTAAGCTCTCAAATTATTTTAGTTCATCTGATCCAAAGGTCCATACGTCCGCCATCAAACTCTAAACTACATGTCTTTTAATAACCAATATGCCTAGGGTGATGGCATATGGCCAGTAGCAAACTGGGATTAAGGACAAACACGTTTGTTCAACTGAATGACCTTGCACGCTTTTAATAACACTGGGTCAAATATGTTAAAACATTTAATAAACTTCTTCTGATTAAGCAAAAGGCCTAGGATGATGATATCAGGCCAGTGATTTTCTGAGATGAAGAGCTACCAATTTTATTAAAGTGATAGACCTTGACATAACAAAAAGGTCAAAGGTATGCAATGACATGCTAGGTTGTTAAAAAGTATAACTCGACCAACTTTCAAGGTCACAGGGATCAAATGTTTAAAAGGCAATCCAAAAGGCCAATAATGGTGATAGTTTGCCTGTTACTTAATCTATCTCGTTTTTGAAAATAAATACGTCAACATTTTCCTTTGAATGTGTCATTCTTTTCCCACTCGTTAAGAACATTTTGGCATTGTTTTCCATTTGTCTCCCTCGCTATAATCTCTCGTACTTTCCCGTAATGCTTGTATTTTACCTCTTCGTGTAGCAACGTTGAAGATGTGGACTTGTTTGCTGGTGGCATCACGGAGACGCATGTAGAGGACGGACTGGTTGGCCCAACCTTCGCCTGCATTATCGGAAAACAGTTCAGCAGGCTCAAGGTCGGCGATAGCCACTACTTTGAACGACGCCGGGGCTTTAGATCGTACAAGGAATTCACGACCTGTAAGCGCAATAATAATTCTTCATTTTGAATTAGGCGTTAAAATAGGCGTGTATTCCACTTTATGTCGAAAGAGCCGAACAAGTCGGGACCACGTGCAGAATCAAAGTTTCTTCCATGTATTATTTGTTGGGCACATAGAAAAAAAAAGAATTTGCTGCACCGATTGAAACACTTTGGGTGAATTTGTTCTCACCTCTCTTATCCATTTCTTTCGGCTGTGACTCATAGGTTCCTGTCGTCGTATGGGAATGGCTGTGTTAAAGATGTTAAACAACGTACACAATATACAAACTATCATAGTTTGTGTGTTATGGTTATCGTGTTCATTCTAATTTTTAACTTAATCACGTTTTTAGTTCAATATTTACATTTTAGATGTTACGCATTTCGGACAATCGCTAACTTATGTTATTTCTTTAGATATCGAGATGGAAGTTGATAATTTGAGCTCAAAAATGATTTTGTCGCTTCGATAAGTCAATGATTCATATTCATAATGAAAAATGTCTGACGTATATCCTTTTCTCTTAACAGCACAAATAAAGGCAATTAGAAGACATACCCTAGCCAAGGTTTTGTGTGAGAATACCGGTCTGAAGATCATCCAGCGGAAGGTTTTTGGCACACCAGACTGCGTGTAAGCGTAGATATTTATTCGTATTTAACTCGTCTATAAGACATTTCTTTGTTGTGTTTTAACCCATTGAGACATGTACTGAAAGAAGGTAGTTCGCTGCCTGTCTGCTTAAATCTTTAAAGCGGTATATGCACATCCCTTTTCGGATATACAATGCTAGCCAAATCATTAATAATGATTAAAATGCTCTATGATTAAATTTAAATATTCATGGTTTTGTCACAAAAATAGTTATTGCTTACACTTTCACATGTCTTGCATATAAAGTATAAGTAAAGTGAAAGCGAGCTGGAATAACAAGTATCAAAACGGACTATTTGTTGATGTCATAGAAACACGTATAAATGTTGATGATTTATTTTGTTTATTAAAGATGATTGTGTAATATTTTGATGACTCCTACTATGGCCTACAATTAATTGGTGGAAACGCTTGAACATTTTTACCTTCATAGGAACTGAGCTTTTGCGAGAACGTTAAACCCCATACAGTGTTTTATTTCACAAAAACTTCAGAGTTAGATTCTCACAAATAGGTTTTATTATATTTTCAGATCGAACCCAACTCTTGACTGCAGCATGATTCCAGATATAGACTTCAGAAAATTCTGTTGATGTGATTGCTTCAGTGAATTGATGTTCATCCTTGGAAACCAAGAACTTAGTAATCACTTAGCAATATCAAAGACTGTTTTTATGATGATTTGACCAAGATTTCCTACTATCCCTCTTCTCCATTTCAAATATATCCTCCAATAGCTACATCAACATTTTATTTTTGTAACACAAAATATACATTTGAGGTGGATGTCCAATATACATTGTAACAAAATAAAAATTCACAAACATTTTGCAATTTTTTTTCAAAGCCCTATTACATAACCGTGAATTTAATCATAAATCTATAAGTCAACTGTAATGCATAATTTTAATTATATAAAGAAGAATTAAGAATGAAGAAGAGTTAAGGATGTACTCTTCTGAGGTTTCAATCACGTTCAAGTCTCGTTATGATCTGGTATAACGGGTTTTTGTAATATTTAACAAATTATGAATAAGTTTATTAGCAAACACGCATCTGAAAAAAATGTCAAAAAACTAGACGCCTGTTGTGTGTAGAACTTTTATTACAAGAATTTAAAAAAAATACCAATTCGGCGGCCATTTTGAAAATGTGTATTAATGTGTATTTCTTGCGCTTCAAAAAAGGTAAAAATTTCAACTTTTTTGACACTAGATTGATCACTTAAATTGTCATTGTGTCGCCATTTCTAATTGTAGCAGGTTCAATTTTGCTGTACAACTTTATAATGTTTAATATGATAAAAAAATATGTAACAAACTGGAAAATTATATTATATATTATTGATATCTTTTTTTACATATTTAGTGTAACTGAAGCACTTTTGATTTTTGACCCCGAAAAGAGTACAAAATAACACAAATGATAATGGGACAAAACAAGAAGCACACTGACCCCCCATTTTTGTGATTGTTTTAGAAAGAGAAACACATTTTCTTTTAATTGCTTAAATATCAAAAAAAAAATAAAAAAAATAGCAGAACTTTTTTTATCAAGCATTTAATCTGCAAAAAATGGTAAAAAATGAATATTTTTTCATTAAAAATAGGGGGTAGGGCTAACTAAAATCGACTTTCTGAGTTTAAAGAATAAGATTAAGAACTTGTACTTCCATAATTTAAAAGAAAGTAATATTTTCATCAATTCTACAAACATTCATACATATAACACATAATACTGATAACACACTTGGAAGAATTTGTATGAATTTGTTCTGCAAATGGTCAAAACCCAAAAAATCACCGAAAATCACATGCTGTGTTAAGTTGGTATCTTTGACCGCTCATAGCACAAAAACGAACACACCGACATATGTTTTTTTGCAATTTCTACTATGCCATTAACTCATTTTTCAAATATCTATACAAGAAAAAAAGTTTAATACAGGAATTTTTTGACTTCTCAGAGGTGTACATCCTTAATGATGATCGTTTAAGAAAAAATAATAATAAAACAATAGTTTCGTAAGTTTCTGGTTATTTCTCAGAATATTCGGAAATATTTCCACAACTGGCCCCGATTAACAGGATATGGTGGTATTGAAAGAACAAAACAAGAACAACATGTATCTTTAGAATGGACCGTTTAACATAATTTGTGGGATTAATTTTAACGGATCCCAAATGCGCAGGTCACAATATAATCGACGTCATGATTTTTTAAACACATGCACATGCACAGTTTTAGGTTTGCCAATCAACGTGATAGGTAAACAATCTATTTATAAATGTATGTTTAGCAGCATGATCTGAACGTCCATCATCAAAATTGCATAACGATAAGTGCCGGAAATTTGTATGAATATTATTTAATCAAGAAAAAAAGACAACAGTCATAGGCGTGTTTCATGAAATTATTTTAAATAACAATATATATATCTGAAATACAATGTCAGCAAATCAAATCTTAACATTAAGCATTCCCATACCACTTCCAGACCCTGTAACTATGCATTAGAAAATAAAATTTCTGGTATGATGTTGCTGGGCTTATATGTATAAATAATAAAGATACAAATAAACAAAACATTATTTACAACAGTGTTTTCTGTGTGAAAATTTAAAGCAGTTTTAATGAAAATTAGTACCTTGGATCACTATTACATTGTCCCTGTAACAAACTGCGTTACCTGATCAATGGTCAAGTCCAAAATAAAATTAACTCATTCACCCGATACGTTTGAACTCTTCAAATTCAAAGCTTGGATTAGTTAATTATGAAATTTCCGGGTTGACTGAGTTAAGGGTTGATTAATGTGTTTGTAAAACAAATCACATAGTGTTTTGCATGTAGTAGGACAGGGAACCTTAAAACATCTTACTCATGTGAATATTTAATACCTATATCGCAGTACAAAAGTCCAATAAGTCAGTTTTGTTTTCGATTCTTAAATTGAGTGTAACCAATATGTGTAGTACTAGTCACACACATACATTCTTTTATTGACTGATATCAATCAATTTACATTGACAGTGATATTATTTAATCAATATTCTTTTTTTCTGGGTTTTCTGCCCTGATTTTTATATCAAGGATTTCGTTCACGGCAGCAATATTAAAATATAACACTTTGGCCACCAAACATAATATCAATGTACTCCAAACTTGGAATCGAAAATGACATTAAATATATAGACTACTTTAATTCAGTAAAAATTAGCTTTTCTCAAACACGGCAAAATTGACGTCAAAATATTAAGAAGTTTTATTTATTTTTAAGGATAATCAAACCGTTAACGAGTAACAAAGTGACAGTTCTAATTAGCACAAGTACAAGTCTGTTGTCGATTTTATAAACATAATTTATTATTATCTTTTTCATCAATTTATGTTAATGTTAACAGCCTGAACAGAAGCGTGTAAGGGGTAAATGGGGGGAACCCCAGAGACAGCAGCGGAAACCGCTGTGTTCAGGCTGATGATCCTTTTTCACGTCCAGTCATCGGGTAATCAAATCCCGGCACTCTTACATAATTGTATGCTCTACTTCATCTGTCTTTTGTAGATGTGTATGATAAAATAATCGGAAACATTACAGTGTAATTTATGCTATTTCTTTGTTTGATATATTTGTTTTTATTTTATATTAATATAAATATATATTATATAAAAATAATAAAATAACTTTGTGCTATTTGTTAACATTTTAATCTGACGAGGAATGGAGCAAGGATAACTGAATCCTAAATTGTTTTTTAAATATTCCCAAACATTCTTCAGTTTGTGATTTGATCAATTTTAAGTTCGTTTCCATATTAATAAAAAAACATCTGAACCATATTTCGGAAATATGTTGTAAGTTGCAGCTGATGTTTTTTTATAAAGGCAAGCTCTTCCGGTTTTTTTTATCTTCAGGTATTTCATATCATTATTTACATTTATAGATGTGTGCTATGTTTATCTTCCATCAATATGTATATAAAAATGGGAGTATGCCACTAAATGTGAAATCCTGAATTTGATGCTGTGGTTGTTTCGTTTTAAATTCAAAAGCTTACAATTTGTTATAGATTTAAAATTTCTTCAACAACAAATTATCACATTCATTTAATACTTAGAGCCTTGAGCTACATAAGCATGACCTTGCCAAAATGCATCTTCACGCTTGAACGGCTTAACATTATGTGCTCCCAACCCCTCAAGTGTAATAATGAAATTATTGTCGAATAAATGATGAAAATTTAACAGGATTGTTTACTCTAGCACAATGTGATTTAAGCATAGACACATTTTGAATAGTACACCATGTAACAATGGGTCATTTAAATTGAACAGGTGAAATCTCATTTAAATATTGGGGTAGTGCAGTGTGTGATATTGAATATAATTGTGTAATAATGGCCTCCTTACCTCACATTTTTATCGTTCTCCAAATTCCATTGACAGAGTCCATGTCCAGTCGCAGTTATGGTCGAATTAATGTTGAAATATGAACAGGTTTACCATAGCAAAATGTGATTTTAGTCTGGAAACAAAAGCTAGTATTTGTACAGGTGAATCACAGGTAAAATATGGGGGTTAGTTCAGTACGTGAATTTGAAAACAAGTATGTAATAATTGTTTCTCATTACCATACTTTCTTATCGTTCTCCCAAATCAATTAATTGACTCGAGGAACAAGCCGCAATAACGCCTGTCGCACCAGTTACACCCCTTGTTTATATGACGATTTCAGCCTTAAGCCACTACAGTATACACAAGACTTCATGAAGATATATATTAATGTGTGTTTTCAATAAATCTGAAGAGAAACATGGTTATTTGTGTTGTTTTTACGAATAAGAGGCCCAAAACAAAGACCTTGACATTCAAGCATTTTCATCATAACATTTGCTACGGCTCATCAACACGGAAGAGGCCAGAGGGATATATAATGGTAAAAAACAGGTTGAAAGAAATGACATCAAACAAACGAAAAGGCAAAAGACAATTATTATCATTATCAGGACATGCTTAACGGCCCATCAAGACAGGATAGGTAGTTAGGGCCAAGAAATGGTCGACAGAAACAGATGCAAAATAAAAACAACAAACAAACTTAAAGGTTAAAAGACAAACGTCAATTTGAATATTGAAAGTGGCTATGATGACTCATATTTTATTACGAAGACCTTTCCGACATCCTAAAATATTAGAAACAGTCATTTTTTCGAAAAGAGATTTACGACTTAACATTATTATATAAATTTTCTCGAGTTGACAAGGACAACCTCGTCTCGGAGCCTTTCTCTGTAGCTAGGATGCTATTCACCGATTTAATGTTTAATAGAACATTATTTGTTTGAATATTTAAAAATGATTATGGTTACGAACAGCAACGACTATTTAGAGACTAGCAAGATATTGGTAGTGGATGAATACAAGAGTACCCAGAGGAATACCATCAACCTACGGCCAGTACTTGGGTGAAATGTTTTACTCTATTTATTTTTGAATGACCAAATCCTCTATGGACACCATCTTTACATAGTGTTAACTGTTACGAGAGCGCAAAACTAAAAATAAAACGAATACAAATTTCGTTTAAAGAAATATTGAAAAATAAACTAAAATGAGTAAAATCTATTAAAATACAGTATAACTGGTATTTACAGTCGCATTAGCAAGTAAATAAAAATTTAAAAAATCTGCGTTCATTTTGTTTAACAGTGATTAAACCACAAAAACAGTGTGAAATTTGGTATGACCCAGCCTAGGTACAGTACCTATTACTTTCCTTACTTGGGCAAACAATTTAGGGAAATGGCAACAACTGGTTAACCTGTTGTCAGTATAATGTGACCGGGCGGAATGCTGTGCTGGGTACCTTCGGCATGGTATTTCGTCTCGATATAGCACTATAAAGCCGGCATCAGATCCGCGCTATCACAAGGAGGCAAGTACACTAACATAACCTGTCTCCGGCACACAAACACACATGCACGCTAACACAACACACATGAAGACACGTCCTTAAATGACCTCAGCTGTTAATAGGACGTTAAAAAATAAAACCAAACGATCAACACTTAGGCTATCAACACTAAAGATATATTGTCAAGGAAAGCGATAGTAAATAAAACTTGTGTTGGAGAGAAGGGAGAAAATACAAAGATCCCCAATTTCGCAAATTGGAGCAACAGATAGATTTTGGTTTCTGTAACATCCTCTTAGCAGAACACACAAAAATACATCCAATATGTAGGCATCCCCACATCTAATACGGAGGGGACGTTCCTTTTCCAACCCACCATGCAGATCGAGACTTTGTAAAATGCTCGATAATTCTGTATATTAGACTCCTGATTTAGCCATGTATACAATAACGAAAAGATGGTCCAGGTGTACCTTATGAGACTGGATTGTGAAACATAAAACCTCAGGATGTTTCTACGTATGCTTTTTTCTCTGTAGTTTGTTCAGTCAGTTTTATGTATAAAATAAAATAAATTATATTAAAAATGTTTCACATTATCGCAGTCACAGGGAACCCATAGCTTCGAGTTGTTATGGTAACCGTATCACATTGTCTGTGTAATCGCTGGACAGATGACAGACTCATAATCGGAAGTGTGGCTGTTATCACCAAGTATCCACCACGACCTGTGTGATAGGCTACCGGTGAACCTACGAGTTATCTCCCTTGGTCCACAGTAACGACACGTTTGTTTGATAAGCGGATAGAGCTATATCTTGGTTCCTTACGGGAGTGGTAAACTAGAAACTCAAAATAATGATAGAATAAATAATATATGTCTCAAAATAATTAAAATTTTATTGAAATACAAGTATTTTTTGTAAATTACTTACTGAAATTAGATGAAATATGACTATCTAATTATCTTACAGAACGCGAATCTATGTCGTCAATGCATTCCCTTTCTTTTTGCAATTAAATGAAAAATAATTATTTCCCAAAGTCGGGCCTCAGTTATGTAAATTCTATGACAATTATGTTACGCCCGAGGATGTGAGATTTTCGTACACACTTCTTTGAAGAAACTCGTAGGGGTATATTTTCTGTAATATTTTACACAGACCAGAAGGACAATATAATAACCGTTGAGTTCCGTATATAGAGATAGTGTTACGAAGGAAACCAAAATGAAGAAATGGCTGTGGTTGTTGATTTCATTAATGATTTCACCTTTACAAGGTAAGAAACAATTGAAGCAGAACAATATAACGATGTAGAATATTATACATTTTGATATCAACAACAGGTATATGATAATGACCTGCATGTCACATAAAACCAACGACAAATACATACAAATGCACATTATAATAAAATATATTTTCTTGTGGCCTTTGTGGTATTTTGTAAACCCACATTTCCGTAATGGGGAAACTTTTCGGATATAATTATCGAACGCTGGTTGACCAACACAATCTGGGTTCGTTGTGATAAGTAAGATGTTACGTTTTCTTCATAACGATACTGAACAGTTTTATTAATTTCGCGGGGTTAATATTTCGCGGTTGTCCAGACTAGAGCTAGCTAAATGTAGTGTAACATTGGTTAATAGAAATATCTCGCTCACGAGGGAACTTTTGTAATTGGATGATGACAATTTCTTACAACCGTTTATTAAAAATGAAGTAAAATAAGTTATTATGTTATTGTTGTATCGTCAATATTCGGCTGTAAAATGGTAAACATGTATTTATATTCACGTGGTATTTAATTTCATGCTATCTTTGATGACAGCGAATATAGCAAAATTCAATTCCAAGCGGAAGTTACCAACCCTGCAGTACCTCAACAAATCAATCCCCTAAAAAGGATAATTCGGCTAGGCTTTAGGATGTAATTTTGACCAGGCGAAGTACATATGTAATGAGTTAAGTTTGTCTTGAGAAATTTAAATGAAAATGGGAAGTATTTCCGATTGAATTCGTCCCCAGACAAACTCATTCCATCTACCCATGACTTGAAAGTAACAAAATGAAATTAGTTGAACATTAAATGTTCTTTAAAAACACTAAAATTTAGTCGGTAACCGCAGGAACTTTCTTTTTTTAACCTCCAACCAAGAGGAGTGAAAAGCATCTCGCAACGCCAACGTAATTTTGGGATCCTGGTGGTATTTCGAAAGTCTCAATATTTCATATTAAAGGCGTGGTAACAATTTGGCCAATTTTGAAATTTTGTTTGAATATTTTTTGCATGGCTACACACATCAGAGCAAAAGCACTGTAAGATTTGTTTCGACGATTTTGACATTTATAGGTAAAATGGAGCTGTTTGACAAACACCACTTGAAATGAAAATCTATCTCTAATTCATCCCGTTCATTTAATATAAAAAAATCAATGTTTTTATGGCATGAAGAACATTATGGTACCACGTTCCCCTATATACTGTTCTTTATATATAAAGTATTTCCATACTCGACTATTTTTATTATCTATTTTTTTACCATAAAATAGTATGCACACAAAAATGAGCAAGTGTTGGTTTTCGCTTTATACAGATTAACGTCCTACCAACAGCCAAGGTCATTTAAAAACGTCCCTCCTTGTGTGTAATGTATGCGAGCATGCGTGTGATTGCCGGAAGAATGATTTGTTAGTGTATGTGCCTTTTACGATAGCATGGATCTGAAGCCGACTTTGTAGTGCTATCCCACTGAAATACAATGCCAAAGTAAGATGTCTTTTCTTATATTAATTAAGCTTCCGACAACGATGAAAATCAACGACAGGAGCGAGTAAGGTCAAAGTTCAAGCGATTTGGACCAAGCGGGATGTCGTTCGGAGGTGGAAGTCCAGGAGGAAGCGGAGGTTTTGGAATGGGAAGTCCAGGAGAAAACGGTGGATTCGGAATGGGAAGTCCAGGAGGGGGTGGAGGTTTCGGAAATGGAGGATTCGGTAGGGGAGGCCAAGGCGGTGGAGGCGGAAGTCCATTTCATGTTGGTGGAGGTATGGGTGGTATGCCATCCAAAGGGGGCCCAATGAATGGCGGAGCTTTCGGGGGAGGTCCTACGGGCATGGGTTCAGCTCACGGAGGACCGTCATTAGGACCTATGCAGGGACCAAATGCCCCGGGGAACCCGGCAATTGGAGGACTCGCGTCTCCAGGACATGGGATGTTCAATCCCATGGGGTTGCAGTGTATACGTCATCGAATGATGTGTCCCTCTTGGTGCCGAGTTGTGGATGGTAATGGATGTCACTCATGTCCTTGTGGGCCAGGTAACAAACAGCTGTGGATATCTGTTTAATCTTTATTGCAAACTCGGTCAGGAAGAATATAAGATAAGCAACATAAGTTGGTAAATTTCACACAATATATCATTTTGGGGGAATATTTAAAGGATATGTCAACGGAACAACACGTAACAATATCATTGTTTACTAAAGCTTCTTTGTTTAATTGACTAAAAGAATATATATGAGAATATATCTGTAAACCTAACATTTGATAAATTGAATACGAGAATTCTCCTCTCACAGGACCGAAATAAAACATAAAAATATATAAAAACTTGTTTTTTTCACTACACAAGGAATGCAATCGTAGGAAACAGAAGCAAGTGGATAAACACTTTATGTAAATGGGTTACCTTAATATGACCGATATTATCAATTCTAGCAACAGAAACAGTAACTTGAACGAGGAATATGAACACGGAGGGTTACAGGACGAGTGGAGAGACCGTCTAGTAAAATAGAGTGAACATTTTGAACAACAATATATTTTTTGTCTGTTTAAATTTTGTCGATTGCGACACTATGGACAAGAAACGTAATGTTGCTTTAAACATTTATTCAGAGACCCAGACTTTTAAAGACAGAGACTAAGAATCGTTTCAGCAGTCGTGATGTACTTGAACAAAAGAAATGTCATCATTTAGATACGATGAATCACGTATGCCTCTCAGATGGTTTTAATAATTTATTCATGTATGTTACCTGTGTGTGAAGGCGTGCTTGCACTATTGACGTTGTCTATTTTATGGAGCCCGTTTCAACCCGATACTGCCAGCAAATAGTTTATCCATGAATCTTTCATGAATATTCATCTTATTTTCATCTGCATTAAATGCTCACTGTATGAACAAATCATATCCACAGTGCTAGAAACAATCACGAAGTCTTGTGATAATGTTACGCCGTTATGCTGATATTTGTCAATAGACACATTGCTATAGGTAGTCTGTTTCAAATTAAAACGTGAAAATCTTAAAATCAATCAAACAAACGTCTAATGCAGTTCTGTCGGTTTATATTGTTTCAACGGCAATAGACAAAATACACAGGGAAATCGAAACTTTTCAGTTCTTTCAGCTGAATATATACAGATTAAACGGGTATTTTGTGTCCTTTTCTAACAATTACGAACGCAACTAGCTTACATAATATGAAATCCGTACACAAGGTTATTCAAATAAAAATGACGTACGTCAC
This sequence comes from Mizuhopecten yessoensis, assembly GCF_002113885.1. Classification (NCBI taxonomy): domain Eukaryota; kingdom Metazoa; phylum Mollusca; class Bivalvia; order Pectinida; family Pectinidae; genus Mizuhopecten; species Mizuhopecten yessoensis. Next base: position 425,981 of record NW_018407089.1, read on the forward strand.
ACTTATATAGGGAACGTAAGCATTTAGCAACTGGTTTGTTCCCCATACCACAGCTTAGATCATGCAAGTCAGATTAATGTTTTCCACCACTAGGTGGCGGTATGATAGCTGGTGGGGACATGTCCGGGATGATGTCGGCTTTAAGTTTAGCTTCCTCTTCCCAAAGTTCTTTCACTTCCGGTCAAACGCACAAAGAGTGTGCAGCCACAACGTTGTGTATATCCATGTGCTCTGGATCATACAATCTGGGACCGAAAGGTTCAGATGGGTGTCAGCCCTGTACGTGTCATACCGGTAAGTTGATCATTACATACAGGTTTAAATTGCACAACCAGCGCGATACATATGCATTACATTTCTATTAAGTAAACGCCAATATAGAAGATATAGAAGTTGTGTCCTCTGTTTTGGGAAACAAAAGCGACCAAAATGATGTTTTGGTAATATCTGAAATCGTTATATTTCTCATTCCTTACATATTTTCCCGTTTCCTAACGCTTACATGTCAAGACCTCACATAGCGTTGACGCTAATCGTCCCAAGGTTTCGAGTTATGACCCCTAACTGAAACAAACTAAGGCCTGGATTTGTACCTACATCTCTTGATGTTAAACTTTGAAAAGGGAGCAGTAAGTACTAACCGATTACTCGTTGCTATAGTGACAAGATTACGACATTTTAGTGAGATTGCACTTTTAACGTGGCCTTTAGGTGACCGTAGTTGAATAACCCCAAAGCAGCCAAACCGTCACCTTCATCAAACGAAAAGGGCTTTAAAGACTTTATCATTCTAGTCATCGTCCCATAACACATAAACATTTCACTGATTGGGATGTATGAACACGTATACAATATACTATATAAATTAACATTAAGAAACGCATCGAAATGCGGTAAATTAATGAAATCCTAAAATTGAAAGATTTGTTTTCTTATTACTTCATTGTTGATTAATAACCAATGTGTAGCCACTGCTTGACTATTTTATATAAACCTGACAATGATACGGGATCCATATGGAGCAGACGCAGGGATGATTAACAAGTATAATCTATCAATAATACGCACGAAACAATTGCTAATTAAAAGGGATTATGTTGTATTTGGAGCAAAGGGACGTTTTACCTTGTAGTTAGCCATAAAAGTAACAATTCGGCACTATTTACCGTTTCATTTTTACAACATCCATGCATTCTGTTGGATCATCTGGATCTGCAGGTGGTCTATCTTCGTCATTGTCGTCGTCGTCATCCTTCTCTTCCTCGTCTTCTGGAGGTTATTATGGAAGCGGAAGTGGTGGAGGCGGCGGAAGTGGAAGTATCTCAGGAGGTACTTCCGGTACCGGAACGTTCACCCCTGTTTCAGGAGGGTCAAATTTTGTTTATCAACCGGTCACATCAACAGGTATGTCATATCATGTATACAATACAACGCATGCGTTTATTCTTATAAAGGGGATTGTGCGGATTTATAGATGCCTTCCTAATCCAGTGTATTCTTATATTATTAGGAGAAAGTTCTCATTATCTGCAGTGAATTGTTCGTGCTATAGCGTATTAAAGTTCGAAACTTTTAGCATATTATCATACGGAACATTATCGCTTGTGTTAAATGGACTCTAATGTTGTGTCACATGATCCGAGTTTTGGTCAAGTTAAAATTGCTTGAAATGAGACAGTACATAGCGCTGCTGAAGCATTTCACAACATGCAACCTGAAGCTATTAAACTGCCCTAATATGATTTAAAAGTAAACTTTTTGTTTTTAAATTGTTGTATAAATATTTTTGCATCTTTTGATTTTTTCGATATTTTAGTTATCTATTTTAGATATATTCCTTTTCCTAACGTCCTCTATCTCACAACATATATAACAACATAGTATTTGTATTATTTACGCTGATTATATTCCTGTGGTCATCAAACAAGATTAACTGGTCAAAGGCCACTGGAATAGCGATGGAGGGAGGGGTATATCTACATGTATATGGGCCTGCGCTCTCATTATACTTAATTTGAAAAAAGAACTACAAACGTCGTAGCCACGTGAACGTTAAAGATATGATTTATTAATTTCTAAAACATATGTACGATGTCCGACATAATTCACAGTTCAGCGGCCTCATCCTCAGGTGGTACACACACAACAACAGGTAGTATTTGAGGTTGTGTGCTCGTCCTATATGACATGCGCCTCCACGTGCTCCGTGGGTTACACTTGCGGCAGTGACGGATGCCCGACGTGTGACTGTATTCACCCCTCCGGTAAGTCGAGGCCTGAAATATCCTTAGATACTAGACGACAATCTGAACAGAGGAAATACTTATATGTTTTTTTGTTTTTTTTAATCAATGCTCGTCCAGTCAATCAGGCCTTTGCAGAGAAACATGACGGATATGTTTCATTGCAATAAAAACGACAAATCTTCCATTAGTTATTTTAAAATTCAAATAATTTAAAATTTGATAATAAAAATAAAAAAAATTGTCAAAGCACAAATCATGTTTATATTTTTTGGTGGGTTAGAAATTCAGCCTAGGCGAGCAAATGTATGTCAAAGTTATTTCCCATATAATTTTCTCTTTCTTTCTCAGAATTCATGGTATTGAAAATCATATTTTGTCAAAACAAATTTAAATCAAAGTTTTTGCATCTAAATTTACAAAGTATAAAAATAGTATTTGAATCTTTGCAAGTTTGTGCACATAAAAGGTCTTTTGATTTCTTTATTAAGATAATTGACAATATATATATGTCTAAGATTTGTAATCAATCTAAATTTAGTTTCCTTTTATTAAAATCACTGTTAAACGGGTTCTAGCTGGTTTCGAAATAAACAATTTCACCTGAAAGAATACAAAAGTTAATAGAAACATTTTTATTTTGAGTTGTTGGCATAGCAACTCAGCAGGTGACGATACAGCGCCCTCTGTACTGCGAAGCTACGTTTTATTGCCAAAGTCATTGTTCGACGGGATATCAATGTGGGCAAGATGGTTGTCCGACATGTCACTGTCTCCATCCTGTACATCAAAGTAAGCCAATCAGATAATATCTTTCTCTACATAGAACCAATCAGAATCTAACTCTCAATGAATGAGCGATAATTTTTCGAATGAATCCATTGGTATTTACCACACATTTGAAGATTGCGAGACTTTGGTAAAATATGTTGAAGTGTCACGAACAGTGGCATTAACTGACGCAAACATTAAACGAATAGACTACTTGAACATACAGTGAATAAATAGTTCTGCTTTATAAGCTATTCAAGTCGAGCCAGTACCGGAAGTGCCTCACCAGGAGACGATCTTCATCACCGGAAACACGGGAACGGAATGTCACGAATGTGTACAACAGCCCGCGCCGGTATATATAACGGAGCCTGCCACGGAGTGTCAATACAACTGTGGAGAATTACCCCAATACGTCATAGAGGTTAGTCAAGCGTGGGAATAATATTGTTATAAAATATGAATTGTTACATATAAATAAATTTTCTCCGGTGATATATATAGTGAAATCAATTTAATTTCCATAGATATGCTTCGTTATCCCTGATACACACTACAATGACACATTCTAAGTATTCCTTTGTCAATATGGCATTGACAATAAACCAACATAACCAAATTACCACTCGTTTGAACGGATAGATCACAAGACGTCAGGCTGACTGCATACATGTACTGTCCCATAATGCAATTCGTGCCGTATCCGTTAATTACATTTGTACTGTTACATATATCATACTTAATGCTGATTACCCGTTTTAACTGAGGTACGTTTAAAACTATCCTAATCCTTATGTAGCATTTTGTGTTTCAACTCGGTTCAGTTAAAAAAATCCTTTTGTAATTTCTTCTCAATAACAGAGACCGAAACCGCAGCCACACTATCAGACCGTAGTAGTACAACAACCGGAAGTATGTCACAATTGCGAAACTGCACAGTCCGTTTCTTTACCACAATATGTTTACCTTAGACCAGAAACACAACATGTAATTACCAAACCGCAGGAAGTGTGTCACGAATGCGAAACTAACAACTATCAACCGGTCTATGTTGGCAAGCCTCAACATCAGACAGTTGTTGTACATCAACCGGAAGTATGTCACGAATGCGAAACTAACAACTATCAACCGGTCTATGTTGCCAAGCCTCAACCTCAGACAGTTGTTGTACATCAACCAGAAGTATGTCACGAATGCGAAACTAACAATTATAAGCCAGTGTATATTGCAAAACCACAACCACAGACTAAACCAATATATGTACAAAGACCGATCTATACACAGACAGTGGCAGCCAAGCCTAAACCAGTGTACGTTACCCAAGGGCGTCCACAGATAGTCACAAACACAGGTTTGTCTTATATCATATTTTCACAAAGTGAAAGCTGGTACATTATTCTTGCATTTTTAAGAGTCTGTATAAAACATGAAATGTCGGAGTTACGGAAAGGATATCAAATATATTTTACGTTTAACATTTTAAATGAAATGTATGTACATGTAACTTAACAAGCTTCGAATTAATGCTTCTGTCTTAGTACATCAATTGAGAAAACAAATGTGGTAATAGGACTTGTGTAAACCATTGAGAATTACGGATGTTTTGGCGATTTAACATGCTAAGAAACGTAGAAACATGATCCTTAATCTATATCATTAATTGAGACATGGAAAAACGCATAAAAAACGTTTTATTCCATTTACATAATTTGTGTTTTCCTGGAAACAGGCCATTCAAGCGGAGGCATTATGTTGGGAGTTTTAACAAGCGGTAGTTCTTCCGGCGGAGGTGGCGGAGGGAGTTACAGTGGCGGAAATGGAGGCGGAGGGATACACACGGGTATCGCCAGTAATGGTGTAGGGGGCGGGGCTGGTGGAGGAGGCTATTCCTCCAGCGGCAGCAGTGGAGGGATGGCGGAAGGTACATTTAGATGCTATTTTAAAAAAAAACATGTTTTGACAGTCTACAAGATATTTGCCAAAGTTATATTCTGATATGAACGTTAGAGCGGATCAGATTGATTACATTAACTTGGACATGATCTTTACATATACATTGTATATACTTGTTGGTGTTAAGAAAACATGCTGGATTTTGTTGTATAATTGTATATAAAAAACATAGATTTCCTTTTAAATATGTCCCCCTAGTCGCTGCACATTTCCTCAGAGTCCCATGTGTATAGTGTAGATATAGTTTCTGTCTTTTTTCCTTTCCTTTTGTCCTTTCTATTTCCTTTCCTTTCTTCCTCTCTTTTATTTCTCCTATTCCACACCTTTAAGATTTGATTCAGCGTTCGTTTTTGTCGACCATTTGTTGGCCCTAATAACCTATGCTGTGTTGATGGGCCGTTAAGCATTAATGATAATAATAGTAATAATAATATGATTTTGAATATGTTGTTCAATTTAAGTGCCATTATGAAAAGGTCAATGATTCAACTCAATGTCGATTACATGTATATAATTCAATACCGTACGAAGAATACAAAGACGACTTACCCAAATAAAAAAGCTGCGATACACAAATTGCTTATGTAGCCAGTGTATACATACATATAAGCAATCCTATAGAATAGTACCGTCCATCGTCGTTTAAATAATGGATAATTTCATCTTTGTGTCAACTTACTATTGCTTCAGGTTCGTGCCCGCCGATACCTCATGATTGTGATCCCTCCTGTATTAAATATGACGTACCCCACTGTCGTCGCTGTCTATGTGAGAACTGTACGTATCAACAGTGAAACATACAAACGTGTTATTTAGTATGTATTTATATCATGTTTCCCGCTGTCGTTGCTGTCTTTGTGAGCGCTGTAAGAATCCATATTGAAACAGAGGGACATTTAATTAAGTATATATTTAAGTATGCAACCCACTGTTACCAATGTCTGGTTGAAAGCTATATGCATCCACGTTGTAACATAGAAACATATCATTTAATATATTTAAATAGTGTACCCCACTGTCACCACTGTCTGTGAGAACCGTACGTATCCATATTTTAAAAAATAAGAGACATTTTATTAAGTATGTATTTGTATGATATATCCCAATGTCACCAATATTTCGCTGGGATATTTCAATATAAAACATATGGACATCCAATTTTGTCTATAATTTACGTTTCATGTTGTGAAGTATTAAATGTTACAATTTCACGTTCTCTTTATTTCGCCAGCGAAGCTAACTGCTATATATTCACGAGGCTGAATACAATATTCGTCACATCATATTCTTATCATATCAGATTGCGACTGCTTCAAGCATCCAGACATGTCCGTCAAACGTCACATAACTAACAATCCTCGTTTGCCTGTTTCCGGTTTAACGTTACTGTAACAGCGGGCAGTATGTCTTGTTTCTTGTAATTTGACTTAGACGTACTTAAGTGTAATTTTATCTCATTTATTTTTCAGCTCTCCCCCAGTATGGTGGTTCCCGGTATCATGGCTAGACGTACGATTGGGCACACTAGATACGAGTAAAGCAAGTTTGTTTTTATATAAAAGAGTGTTTGTGTTATTTGTATTTAAAACAGTGGAACTTCCATAATGCTGATTCCAATAATGGTAAATGGTTTGAACAAACAGTGAGGTTGTCCATTTAGATGTCGATAATAAATCATGTGTATCTACACATCATTTTCAACACTGCAGACTACAAACATTAAAGGCTATAATGGTTTTTCCCCGTATCAAAACCCAATACACACACTTCCATACGGGCCAAGCGTTATTGTTAAGTTTATTTATCTATACATGTAAATGAATACTAAAATCAAATAATAATCAAAGTACTGAAAGTACTGAAAGCTAAGGCAAAAGTTATACTAAGATATATATATTATTTTTGGAAAGGGGAACAAAATAAAGACGATTTAAGTTCCCATCATATTGAACAGAAGGATTAACTGTTAATTTTGTTATAAATCATAGTTTTATGTAAAAGTTTACCACTGTGAAGTTATTCTTCTTATGTGTACAGTATATCTGTATATGCTTGTCAGAAGAGGGGTACCAAGTGTTCTCTAGAATGTATTATTTTAGACCTTTTAGATACTTCATTTGCATAGGAGTTGCTTCCCTCTGTCCATATTTCAAACGTTAAAAAGTGAAATTGGCAATTTTAAACCAATAAATAGATTATGCACAGATTGTGTTCATCATTGAACTTTGCCTTTGTTGTTGAATAAGATATCAACCAAGTTTCATCAGAATCTGGCCTTATCTGACAAAGTTAATTGGCAAAAACCATTGACCAATCAGAGCACAGTATGCTAATTAATTATACATGGCTTTCACTCAACTTTGAACTTATCATCGAAGTTTGTAAATTGATCACTAATATTCAAGCAAATTATCTTGTAAAGTGTAGACATTGACCAGGGTATGCATGCTTTTTAATACGTGTGAATTGTGTTCAAGTTTCAAATTTGTATCAGTCTGTGTATATTGTTTATACACAAACCCAAGTTTCATTAAAACTGAACAATATTTAAGGATATTAACTTTGCTGAAACCAAATTGTGGACAGACTAGTGGATGACTGCTTTCCATACAATGTACCTTTACAAGTCTGTCAATTTTTTTGAAAAGCTTTTAAAAACAGTGTTTCACATATTCACTGCAGTGAAAAGGTCTCTTCTTATGAAAAATGGAACTATTTTGCATTAGTGTTCCTAGGAACAAATAAGATAAAAAGCACTCTAATACAATATAATACATTGTCGTATGTTTCAATATTGAATAAGATAACCAAAATATAATAGAGTTACACTATTTTTTCCCTCTATTTCCATTGCATAAATTCTTCGCAAAAAGAAATGTAAAGCATATGTTCAGCTTTATCGTTGTCGTCATAGGCTAGCATTTGAAATAAGATGCAAATATCAATTTCAAATATATTTTAAAAGAGTACTGCAAATGTACCATCTAGAGCACATACTATGTTATTACAGTTGTCATTATTGTTGGTTTTGATACCATTGTGCAACAAATGTTGACAAAAGTTGAGGTTGCATTTGTATTTGTTTGAAGTTCATGATTTGATGTTCAGAATGATGGAGCAAGTTTTAAACATTTTGTTTGAATACTTAGTTAGGACTGCACTGACATTTACCCTGTCACATGCACAGGTTGTGTAGCTGTAGCCTTCACCTTGAATGTATGAACTTGACCTTAAAACTGTCTTCACCAATTGATGTATGAAATTTAGAAATGACCTTTCAAGAAATATAGTTGAAAACTTAAGGAACAATTGCTTTCGTTGACATAGCCAAGATTACATCTTGTGTGGGATTCCTCTCATATATCACACAAGATTTGATATCAAAAGTTGGACACGGTAAAATCGAGTGAAATTAACAAATATCAAGTTACACGTTATAACTTTATTTTATTTTATTGATATTGAGCATAAACATTGATAAAAGTACAATTTATACCAGGGATGTTACATTTCTTTTACTGCTTAACATTTGCGTTGACTTTTTATTCACTAGACAAAAACTAGTAGGAACCCATGACCAGTATTTCTATCTTTTAAAAAGATATTTTCAATGTTTTTCAAATTTGCTCGCAGCACCCATTCTAACATTAGTGCCTTTAGCCTGTAGGGGCTGTTCAATCACATCCATTAGGCTTTCAGCATCAATAATCACAGATTCAATCTGTTCCACTCCCAAGTAAAGATCACCGACTTCTCCATTTTGCAAGGAAAGTATTTGAACTATTTAGTCAGAGTTTTCTCCTATATACGGTAACTGATAGACTTTAAAATGTCATGTCACTGTTGGTACAGTTCTTGCAGCCATTTGAAAAAGCTCATGAAGTCCTCAAAGGTATGATAGAAGGGGTTCAGTTCCTATTTCTCATCCTCCTTCCTCCCATCAATAACCATCCATGTCTGTTGTAATGTTGATTGCTTTCCCCTAAAATAGAATATAGTCACCAAATACTTTCTGCACCAGCAATAATAATGTATAGAGACAATATTCAAACGAAATAGGAGGCATAGCAGTATGATGAGCGTGTACAGTGAGAAATAAGGCATTACAGCTTCGGAATTCATTAATATGGTTCACAAACATTTCAGTACATGTAAGTCAATCTCTTTGGTAGCAGAACTAAATATAAACAAAATGTACATAAAAGTCAACTTATAACACCACATCTCATGGGGGCTTAAGACACCTTAACTGGTTTTTTAGATAGTAAAACATGTGTACATAAAAAAGGTACAAGTAAAAACAAAACAAAATTATCTTTCTTTTTATATATTAGCCATCGAATTGAAAAGCCTGATACAGTTGAAACAGTACTCTTGTGGAAAAAGAAGGAAACATTTTCTTGAACCACAGTAAAAAAGAGGACAGTTTAAACACACGCACCTAGATATTCACGGTTTTCATTAATACAAAAGATGAAGCAGTACATCACTCTCCCCTTGTTGTTTCCAGAAAAAATAAATTGGGAAACATGGAGATGTCCATTGCACTCCTTTGTTTTGCTTACAGTGTGCAAATGTGCCTACTATGAGCTGATAAGCTTTCCATGTGATGGTTTTGTTTTTTTATGTGCTGTACCCAAATGTGTTTAATGTGCTTAAATTATCAAGTGCTGATGTACTTACCGTGTGCAATGTGCCTATTATGTGCAAAATGCATGTTTATTTTTATTTTGTTCATGTTTTGTTCAAATACAAGCTCTTTGTAGCTTATTGAAAAATTGACATAAAATAAATATTGCTGTATCTTATAAGTGCTTAAGGATTTTAACCGTAGTTTTTGGGACTATATAGAAAAACTTTTCCCCAGTATGAGATTCTTTTACACCTTTTGTCATAAACCAAGTTATGTTCAGATTTCAGACAGAAGATACAAATGTACTTTGAAATTGTACAACTCAGAAAAGGTTAAAAAAATCATTATATTTCCAATTTTTCGGCGAAGAATTATTCTATCTCTCAAGTTATAAATGATTCCTGTGTGACCTAGTATTGATCATTAAATAAGGTCAATTAAAACAAATATTGTGTTTCTGCTAACCCCACAGATACTGGACACTCTAATAGTAATATGATGTGTATAAACTATCACACATTACTTATTGGTGTGTCTGGCACCTGTGGCTAACCTGACCTATCCTATATGTGTGTGCCTACAATACCATTAAGTTTGTATAATAATGCACTGTGAAAGTCAGAACTCCTGCTCCATATAAGCACAGTGAAGATTTTTTTCAAATTAAAAAAAAAAAAAGAAGCTTGTGCTAATATTTACCTATCTATTTTTTTCTGCGGATGATAGTAGAAACACATAGTAGTTGTTTTGGCCTTATTTTGTCTGTCATTTCAAAATATTTAGAACTACTCTACTTTTTTTAAGTTCAAAAACATCAAGTAGTATAACAATTGAAACTGAAATGACAGCCAACATAACAATGAATCTAATAATACAATGTTTATAACATGTTTCTTTTTCAACTGAATCAGAAAAAAATTAAGGCCAAATATCCTCACAATCAATGTGAAATCAGTCGGGAGCACCTTGTGACGCTGTTATTCACTAGTGTAAAAAGTCCATTCATTTGTTTGTTTTTGCATAATCACTGCTATACATACCGTTGAAACACCTTCCTTTTTGTCATCGCCGCTGACAACATGCGTCACGCTTGGCCACAAATCACCGAAATCGGGATCCAGATCCTTATTTATGAATCAGTTGTATGTAAACGTTGCCGAAATGTATGCATATTGTTTAATGTCAATGCTGCTTAAACAATCTGCCTTATATAAAGACAAAACTCGCCTGCATTTTCGTCTTTTCCGCGTTGCGAACGATATCTAGGCCTACACAAAATGAAAGTAAAATGTGCGCATGTCTAAGGCTTAATGTAAGGGAGATCACTCGTCTTCTTTTCGTAGTACATGTCTGAAATCATTCCGAAGGCGAAATAGATTCATCTTCATCAACTATTCATTTGTTGTTGTTTTGTGTATAATGAAAAAGATCATCCTGTTATATGGTAATACTTGACAAATAAATGAAATACACAAATCACACAAACAGACATACAAAATGTAGGCTTATCGGCGGATATTTCTTCGTTTTTGGCCGAGTTGTTAGCGAGCAGGCGTTTACACCTCTTTATCTTAGGATGAAAATGGAACAAAATGGTAATACTGCGAAGGAAAAGAAGTTTCAGGTTAGAATACAAATATGGAACTAGAGATGGCCAGGGGCTAGTACTAATATTAATACCCGGCCGGGCGATCCCATGCCTAAATTTACTTTTAGTTGAGCAAGCCTGGTGTGAATCACATGGGGCGATTTTAGAATTAATTGACAGGATCCGCATCCACTATTAGGATTTTTTTGTATGAACTTTTTCTGTTGATCGACTACATAATTTTAAGTTATGCCCTGCTTATATGTCATGAAATGATCAAGTTTACGTAGCAAGTGCAATCGAAATCTGATTTGACTGCCGTGTTGGAAACTTAGTCCGTCTTCCGATAGGGCCTAGCCAGGGACAGTATATACGTCCCTGGCTTTGCATATAGGTCGACCATCTAAATATGGGTGTCATGATCATATATGGAAATTGTAGTAAACATGACGGCATCAGTAGTAATACTTTTAGTAATATTTTAAGAGATTTTAGTAAGGATTTGTTATTTCAGCGAATATGAAATATTTTGATAACATTATACTCATATGAGGCGTGAATCTTATATATTATTACAGATTAGCACTTTTTGATTTTGCTCAGTTAGTTGGAACAGAACCGCTTCATAGCTCTGACTACACAATATATAAATGTAGGCCGGGACGTAAATGCAAGAGTCATGCACACATTTTAGCCAATCAGAGGACAGTATTTTCGTGTAACCGCTTAATCTAGCGACAGTTCCAAGAGTAAATAAACAGTGTATTTTTTATAAGAATACGAAGTTGTAGAAGGATACTCAGTTCTAACTAAGAATACGATTAGATCTAATGACTTTAGAGTGAACTTGAGTCCGTGGTAATGAATTTTATTTGCTGTTTGCTTAGTATTACTGGTAAATGACGTAGGTCTCGTTTATGAATATCTGAGCTCATTAACTGAATTATTTTACAGGAAGTTGCGTGAAGCATGCATGACCTAGTCTACTTGCACTTCCCGATTGAAATAAACAGGGTGCATTTTCAAGAAGAATACGACGTTGTAATAAGATTACATGTTCTACCAAGGAAATGAATTATATTTACAAGCCTTTCAAGTGAATTTGAGTCCAAAGAAGTGCATAATAAAGACAGTAGGTCCGGCATATGATTCAATTTAGTACCATCTGCTGTCACTAGAGGGGGTATAGGTGGAGATGACATTTATGAATATCTTGAGCTCATTACTGAAGTAATACCAATAGCTTGCGGCTAACGCCTTAGCTAAAAATATTTATCAAAATACAATTTATAAAAAATACATGTATCTAAACAAACGTTATCAAAACTGTTGATTGTTGTCAAATAGCCGTAAATGTTAGTCTGATTTTACAGTTGTACCAAGTTTGATTTCAATTGATTTGGCAATTCTTGTGTAGAAGTTGAAAAAGTCTCCGTCAATCCGAGGCATTGATGTCCTCCTAGGTTATCGGACCAAAACGAGAAATACGAACTCTGGTCGGGACTTCATAAGGAACATTTGCATCAAGCTTTAAATTAAATAAGTGTTTCTGAAGGAGAAGTCGAGAATGTATAGCTCACTTGAGCAATCATGCAGGCTTACGAGATAAAGGGGTACGGTAGTGATAGAGAGATAGTAGCAACGTTTAAGTTTAACTAACTAAGGATAGTTCAGTTTTAAAATAGGGAGACAGACCTGCCTCTCCGACGTATTGAATACTGTTAATATATGCAAAATAATAATTTAGTTTTAAAATGTTAATGCATTGATCCCGGTAAATACCAATATTTGGATAAAAAATGTCCGTGTTTGCATGCAAAGGAACAACAAAGGGTAAGACACGAAACTGAGTATTATTAACATATGTCCTATAGTATTTTCCTTTAGGTGGTACGACATCTAATCTCCAAATAGACATCCGTTTAAAGGTGTGTTACATAATTTCTGTACGTATCTGTATCTCAGTATGGTGTGTGTGTTTTACTGTTTACCCAAGCCTGTGTTTGTGATAAACGACATGATAAGGGACGTTATTCCGGTATGTTTGTTAGCTTGACTTCAAAATATTTTCTTAGTATTTTTCGCCCCTATAATGATAGTTTACCCTTAACAGAGAGTTAGTTTTCAAATAGACCCTTCAAAAACTGCTTGCTTATTTTGGATAAATCAAAATAAACAGTTTCGAGAGAAGTTCAAATATTCGACCTGCAGTATTCCCTACATTGATATCAATGCTATTTGTTATTAAACAATAATTTTCAAAGCGGATTATTGATTTTTACCACCAGGGTAGCGTTATAAAGTCTGTATTAGATACGATATATCACAGTAAGACACCTACACATTATACCTGTGCTCAGGTATACAAACCTATCGATGTTCTTGGTATAACTGATCTGAAATCACGTAAAAGGTAAGTTGTGAAGGTTTCTGTTGGTTTAATAAGGTTGAGGTAAATCGGATACCTATCTTTTGGTTTATGCGATGGGGCGATTGATCAACTTCTTTATATAATTATACCCTGCTTTCACCGAAACGGGGGATATCATTTTGGGTTTGTCTGTCTGTCACGCTCCGTTTCCGTGCAATAACTACAACAAATGTTAACCGATTTTGAAAACGGGGGATATAAATTCCACGAATTTGCTTGTAATCACGATAAACTAGCATAAACTTTACCCATAAACACACTGATCACGCCACGAAACTTTCAAATACTCAGCCTTTACGAAAAGACATGACATTGATCACCTACCTGCAAACAACAATATAAATACGTACTGTGCATAAAAATTGTTTGATCGATGTACAATCACCTCATTTAGAACAAATTATTGCATGAAATTATCATTATAATTTGTTTTTATTATTATTATTTATGTTAAGGAATCCGTCATATTTGGATTATGTGTAATATTATTTTTGTCATATCACAACATCAAATAACAATTAAATGGTAAATGGTCAATAACAATTAGGTGACCGTTAAAAAGGCTTTCGGCGTTGTGTTTGCAGTTGAAATGATGAAGCAAACATATACAGCTAAAGTCTATGTTTGTTGTGAATTAGTTACATAAACTGCCATCTATATTTAAAACAGGATACACCACTGGTGTTACATTACCTGATAAGCGCGAATCGAACAGGTCCAATCATATACAGATAAGATTGCACGCGTATAACGAAAGACGATTTCCCATCACAGTTATTAGTTGGCTCTATAAAATTGAACGTCCTACCAACAGGTAAGATTATTTAAGGACGTGCCTCCATGCGTGTGGTGTATGTTGCAATGTGTGAAGCCGATTTATTTTCGTCGTTTTTTTTGTCCCAAAGTAGAAAGCAAAAACATAATGACTAACTCTACAAGTGATACATGTACCAACATTAGTCGCCCTTTACGATACATGCAGAGGGTAACATCAGCCGTTTTAGTTTTTTCAATCCCCGAACTGAAGGGGATGCCCGTCATAATTGAATTGAACAATGAGTCAAATACACCTGTATACCGTATACTTCAAACACCTGGAGGTATGTCTCCAAATTAACAAATGCAATTAGAGTAAAATCAATGAAAGCACAGCTCTTGTTTGAATCACAATTGAAATGTGTTACTCAATTGAACAACTGTTGACTACATGCTTAACCTATAGTTTATATCTAATTATTTGATTACATATGTCGCCTCTTACGATAATGCAGTGGGTAGCAGAAGGTGCATTTTTTTTCGATCCCCGACCTGCAGGGGTGGCTGTCCATCTGTGTGTGTAGGTGTATGTGTTACATGCGTTTGTCCATTTGTGTAAAGGTGTATGTCTGTTTTATGTATCTGTCCATTTGTGTATAGGTTTGGTTTGTTATATTTGTTTGTCTATTTGTGTGAAGGTTTATGTGTGTTACATATCTGTCCATTTGTGTGTGTAGGTTTATGTATGCTACATGTGTGTGACAATTTGTGTGTGGATTGGTTTTGGTTTTCTAGAGGCGGAGGACACACGGATCCATATCGTAAGGTTTATTCGATTGGGCGATTCATTAACTATATATATTTTCACTACTTTTAGCGCCAAATTTAACCATAAACACATTGATCACGTTATGAAACTAGATCACGTCCAGAAACTGCCATATACTCAGTCTCAACGATAATACATGACAATTATCACCTTCCTTATAACCATTGTAGTGTATAAGGTTGATTTGTACATTTCAGTTATATCAATTGGTTATCCACTGTTAAAATAATCTTTACCATTATTTAATCAATTATTATACTGTAGAAATGTACAGACGATAATGATAATACATAATTATATTTATTGTTTATTGCACTGCTACTGTGTGATTGGTGCATATAAGTCGTTTTGCCGTTAGAAACCGTCGTACGCCGGCAAACGACCGGTGATATTTCAATTCGAGCAATAAATTCAACATGTAACCAGTACATGCTGTTTAAGATAAGGGGGGACACTGGAAATATTAACATCAAATGTTATATCTTTCCGCATATAACCCGTTATCGCCCGTTCCTGTGAAACCGGTCAATCCGACGGACGCTTGGTACACCGCCGGCGTAACATATATTCGAATCCAACGATGCGTCTGCCTAGCTGGTCGGCCTGTGATTGCCTGGTGAGAGCGAATCGAGCATTAAACACCTCAGATCGTGTTATACACCTTTATCAACTTTACAGATAAGATTGCCTCCATGTGTGTTGTGTATGCGTGTATGATCCCAAATATTGCTATCGGTGCAGAAGATTTATGTTGGTCGCGTTTGTGTTCCCAAGTAGTGGGCACAATTATAGGTCCCTAATCTGCAAGGGGTTTCGACATATGTAGCCTTTTCACGATGCAAGCAGTGAGTAACAGCAGACGTAGTATTTTCTCTGTCCCCGACCTGCAGGGGTGCCCGTCATAAAAGACTTGCGCAAGAAAGCAAATATACCAACATACTGTATAACTCACTCACATAAATGTATGTCTTCAAATTGCCGTAGCTGTCAAAAGGACACTTAAACAAATGCATTAAAAGTAAAATCAATTATGCACAGCCCTCGTTTGAATTATAATTGAAATGTGTTACTCATTTGACCAATTATTGACTACGTGCTTCCTGTCACGTATTACTTTCGCTTTCGGTTTGTTTGTCAATTCGTGGAAGAATAAATACATAAACCAAGCTTGCAAACTTGTGTTGTTAGCATCGATAAAAACAAGACGTTGTTAAGGTAGTGTTGAACCACATATTTTTCGTGTCAAGTCGTAAAAATATAAATAGAAGTCGGAATGATTCATTTTACTATAGATGTTTACCATAGTACAATCAACAATAATGTTACTTTTGTTCATAGACCTCTTCCGCGTTGATAACATAATGCGATTTTTCTTGTTAGGAACAATGGTCGCGTAACATCTCGCATTTTGGAAGGTATCCATTTATACAGTGTATCCAACAGTGTTTAATGAAGTTTGCCACAAGGACACATTTTGTAAAGGATTGAAAAGGTAGGATTTTAACCAGACAGTGTTGCAAAAGTAAACTAACAGCGACTAACGTGTAACCTCATCATTTAATTTATAAATAACTGGAGCCGGGTTGTATCTGTTATATGTGTGTGAACACTTGTGAGTGTATTTATGTCTGGTATATGTGTCAGTCCATTTGTGTGTATATTTATGTCTGTTATATGTGTCAGTGCATTTGTGCGTGTGCTTATGTCTGTTATATGTGTGTGATCATGTATGCGAAGGTTTATTGTGTGCAGGTTTATGTATGTTATATGTGTGTGGCCATTTATGTGTAGGTTAATGTCTGTTAATTGTGTGTGGCCATTTCTGTGTAGGTTTATATCTGTTATACGTGTCACTCATCTTGTGTGTAGGTTTATGTCTGTTATATGTGTGCGGCTTTTTGTATATAAATGTTCGTCTGTTATATGTGTCTGTCCACTTGTGTGTAAGTTTATGCATATTGTATATGTATGTGTGCCACAATGAGTCGGTCCATTTGTGTGTAGGTTCATATCTGTTATATATATATGTCAATTTGTTTGTAGGTTTATATATGATATGTGTGTGTCCTTTTGTGTGTAGGTTTATTTATGTTATATGTGTGTGTCTATTTTTGTGTAGGTTTATATCTGTTATGTGAGTCTGTTAATTGGTGTGTAGGTTTATGTCTGTCAAAGTGTCTGTCCATTTGTGTGTGGGTTTATGTAACTCTGCTTTATGCCTGTCTATTTGATCGTATTACATGTGTCTGTCCATTTTTGTGCTAGTTTATGTCTGTTATATTTGCCAAAAGTGAGGTATATCCAAGCAAGGAACTAGGAAACACAGGGTGGTTAGAAATAGACAGAAATATAAAGATCCAAAACATTGCAAAAAGGTACAGCATGTTTATTTAACCTATACAAGGTTGATTCCAATCTCGGTGAAGAATGGTTTGTACAAACGTAGGAGGTACTTATGTTTTCCCATATCAATGACCAATATACACGGGCTACATTTGTAAGAGTGATGCATTTTGAAATTGATAAAAGTTATTTGTCTATATATGTACATTAAAATACAAATTATAAATATATATATATGTGGACAAACATTTGCAAAACGTGTTAATGTAGATATACATTTGTACCAAGTTTAAAGCCAATCGCTTTGGCCATTCTTGAGAAATCGAAAATGTCTCGGTCAATCCGTGGCCATGATGATGGCCATCTTAGTTTATTTTCTCAGTTCGAGATAAGAACTTTTCGTCGAAGCAACATAAGGAACTGTCAATACGCTGAATGGTTCTGAAGAAGTCGAAAACATTAATAATAAACGAATGACGACATATGACAATAGATGGCAATAGCTCACATGAACGTTCATGTAGGATATCAAGATAGGGGTAACGGTAGTGATATTGAGTTAGTAGCAATGTTTAAGGTTAACTAAATAAGGATATTTAAATTTTAAATTAGGGAGACAGACTCGCCTCTCTGACGTATTGCATACTGTTAATATTTGCAAAATACTAGTTTAGTTTAAAATTGTTTATGCAATATTCCCGGTAAATACTAATGTTTGAATTAAAAAAAAGAATGTCCTTGATTGGCAATGAAACAACAACAAAATATAGATCCTATAGTATTCTCCTATAGCCATTCAATCCCTCAATAGACATCCGTTTGAAGGTGTATTCCAGAATTTCTGTACGTATCTGTATGTCAATTTGTGTGGTTTTGTTACTGTTTAAGCATGTGTTTGTGATAAACGACGAGAAAAGGGACGCTGCATCTGTATGTTAACTAGTTTGTGATTAAAAGTTTTCCTGCGTATGTTTTCACCCCTAGAGTTAGTTTTTAAACAGACCCGCATGACTACTTGCTTATTTTGGATAGATCTAAATAAACAGCTAGGAGAGAAATTCTTCGAAGTATTTCCTACACTGATATAAATATTATTTCATATGCAGACATTAAACAGTAAATTATAATGTGAGCTCTATCACAGTAAGACAAATACTATGTATACCTTGTGCCTGGTACACATACCAAACGGCACGCATACATTATACTAATGGAGGCAGGTGCTTACATGATCCTGGTTTTAAATAAGTTATAAGTACAGGTTGTACAGAAAAGATCCCATTCGTATAAGAAACTACGATTTCCTGTCATAAAAGACATATTAGACCAACGCAAGAAGGTAAATACACCAATTTACCGTATATTTTATACCCATGTATGCATGTCATTAAATGCTCGTAGCTATCAACAGGAACCTTAACGCTATGGAATCAAATTAAAATCAAGAGAGTCATTATTGAAATGTGATACTCGATTACGTTATTGTTGACCTCATGCTTAACACATACTTTATATCTACTTATTCTCTGCTACTTTTTACTTTTGCTTTCGGTTTGTTTCTCATTACGTACAACTATATATATAGATATATTACGCTTAAAGAGACATATCGTCAAAACATGATCAAAACAAAACGACCCGTTTGCGTTGTTAAGGCAAAATAAACACGTACATTTCTTGTAGTCGTCAAATTCTCATTCAGAGTCGACATGATTTATCAAAACACGACATGGAAATACCATTGTATAATAAACAATGATGTTACTTCCGTTTTGTTCATTATGATAATGGTGCATTTACAGTGAATAGTATTGGTTTTATTAACCAAAAGGATCTTTTTTAAGGAACACAGGGGCACGTTACGACTCCTATGTTTTGAGACGTTTGGCAATTTGTATAACAATGGCCGTTCTATGTCTGGAAAGAGGATATAAATCGTGTGTGGTTGATATAAAATACTCAACTACAGTTAAGGTAAGATGTGATCCAGACAAGGAGATCATTTTACTATTTATTTAAACAATGTAAAATGATTGACAATCAGTATTATGAAAGTAAACTATTACAGCAGCTTACCTACAGCCATATTTTGTAATTTGTAAATGATGTAAAGAGATTGGGAAAATGATTTCAGGAACGATTTTTTATTTCGAAAACATGAACGAAAATAATTATTGGGTGAACTATCGGTATTTTCCACGTATTGAATAGGTATGAACGTATTAAAAAGTATACAAATGACTTTGTCTTGTTTGGTAATGATTTTGCCCTACATATCCTCTGAAATTGAGATATCTTCTTTTCGTAACAACAATTTAAAAAAAGAAATCTTTTCATGAAAATTTAGGATATTTTTTGGGGAAATTAGAGAAACAGTGATTACATGTATGAACCTTTTAAATATTGTGGGTTTATGGGACAAAACGTGCCAACCATCCATGGTATTTTGCATTCTATTCTGTTTTGTTTATTTACGAGCTGGAAAACTCCTGCATGATGAAATAGGTGACATGACTAATTAAACCGAATTCAATTTCAGTATGGAACTTAAGGACAGTTTCCTGTTGGTTGCCGCCATTGATTTTGGAACTACATACAGTGGTTACGCCTATTCTACTCGACATGATTTCGAAACTGATCCCCTGAATATAAATTTAATGACATGGAGTGCGGGATCTGGGGGACTCGCGTCTCAAAAAACATCCACCTGTGTTCTATTTAAGCCAGATCAGACATTTCATTCCTTTGGGTATGCTGCTGAAGATTTTTATAATGAGCTGGTATTGGATGATGACCATAGAGGCTGGTATTTCTTTCGCCGCTTCAAGATGGATCTGTACAAAAATCAAGTAAGTTGTCTTTTTTGATAACTTCATCTGCAATGAATGTGTCCCTGTGCAATTCATTTTCCACATTCATGTAACAATACAATTATAGGACCAACATATATTTTTTATTCCGTGTTCCGATGTCCGTCCCTCCGTACGTTGAGCGTCAAGTTAAAATAATAACAATTTCTTTTACTTAACAAAGATGCCTAAGGTGATGATATTTGGCAGTTGATTTGCTAGGATTAAGGGCAACCAAGTTTGTTCAAATGAATAACCTTCGCATATCCAAGTTCACAGTAGTCACATATGTTAAACACCTATAAATGACCTCTTTAGAATAACCAAAAACGTCTGCATGTTTAAGTTTTGCAGGTGATTTTCTGGAAGGAAGGGCTATTAAGTTTGTTCAAATAAAGTATTAACATGTATTTAAAGTCATTGGGTTTAAAATATTCGGACAACTTCTGCTGATTACTTTTTGCCAGTAACATGCTTTTTGAGTTTGTTTAAACGGTTTACCTTGACCTATATTCACGTTAACAGGGGTCAATTTTTTTTTAAAAACTTTCAACGACTTCTTTTGTTTAATCAAAAGGGTCAGGATGTTGATGTTTGGTCATAAAATGCTGGAATAACATGCGATCAAGTTTGTTCACATTAATGACATTGACCCATGTTCATGGTCAAGGGGTCAAACAATCTCTTCTGAATAACAAAGACACCGAGGGTGATGATATTTGGTTAGTAGCATGCTGGTATGAAGGGCTTCCTAATTTGTTAAAATAAACGCCCATATTCAAGGTCACATATACTTAATATGTTGAAATATTTACACAGCGTCTTCTCTATAACCGAAAGGGCCAGGCTTATGATATTTGGTCGGTACTATGCTTGGATAAAGGGCTAATAAGTTTGTTCAAATGAATGACGTTGACATATATTCAATGTCACAGGGGTCAAATATGTTTAAAACCTATGAACGACTTCTTCTGAATAACCAAAATGCATAGGTTTGATTTGGTTTAGTTTTGTTTAACGTCCTTTTCTCAGCTTATGTCATTTCAGGACGTGCCTCCATGTGCGTAGTGTATGCATGACTTCGTGTGTGTATGCAGGAGACAAAGTACATTTATGTTTGTGTGTTTTCCTCCTTCTGATGGCACGAATCTAGTGCCGACTTTATAGTGCTATCTCACTGAAATGCTGTGCCGAAGGCACCCAGCACAGCATTCCGACCGGTCACATTGATAGTTGCCTGGTGCTTGCTGAAGTAAAGCGCTACAAGTACCAAGTCTGTTCAAATAAATGACCTTGGCCTGTAGCTACGATCACAGTGGTTAATTGTCTTAAACAGTTCCTAAACATTTTTTCTGAACAACAAAAACGTTTAGGCTGATGATATGTGGCATGTTACGTGGTGGAATGAAGGGCTATCAAGTTTGCTGCAATAAACGACGTTGACATATATCCAATTTCAAAGGGTTCCATTGGATTTGAAAACCTTCTGAATAACACAATTTGCAAAGGTGATGATATTTGGCAAGGAAAAGCAGGGATGAAAGGCTACCAAGTAAGTTCAAATTAATTACCTTCATCAAATCTCAACGTCACACGGGTCAATTGTCTTAAAAGAAAATCCTCCCAATAATGAAAAGACCCAAGGTAATGAAATAACGCAAGTAGCATGCTACAATAAAGGGCACAGGGGTCAAATATGTTCAAAACTTTGAATAAAATGCCATGGCTAATGATATTCGGCCAGTATTATGCTTAGATAAGAAACTTTAAGTATGATATCAATGAACAACCTCCTCCATGTTCCAGGTCACACTGGGTCAAATGTTCTTAAAAACGTTTAAACAACGAGATTTGGATGATCAAACATAAGGTGGTTATATTTAATATGAGCTATCATTGTTCTTGTGGATGAATTGAGCCACTCCATGGTCACATATCGCTGATTGCTTATTCCAATAAAGTTCCAATATAAATAAATGGACGTTAAGCTACAAGCTTAATAGCATTACCTATGAGTCCTGTCATTCAGAACCGCCTGTTGAATAAAAACAAAACATAACTTCACACATTTAACCACTGTAACTAAGTGGATCAAGGTCACTAATTTGATAAAAACCTTCATCCAGGAATTTTACTGGCAAGAATCCTTTTCTGGTCCTTTTGAATTCACGCATTTGACGGGAGTGACTTCGAAAGCGGCCCCATGTCATTTATTTGTAAAATGTTGGTAGCCCTTATTCTAAGGATATACACGCCTGCAGGTCGGGGATCGAGAAAAAGAATACACCTGATGTTAGCCATTGCATTTTTCGTTAGAGACGACTAATGTGGGAACCCCCTGCAGATCCCCCCCCCCCATATCTACTTGGGAACTCAATAGCGAACAAACTAAATATGCTGCACCTATTGTATCATTTGGGATATTAACCTTTCTTTCTACCTCAATCATTTTTTTTCCTAGCGTCTTGCTTGGTAATACCTCCCTTCTAGCTTTAATGTTGAGCGTTGGCCCAGGTGAGGAAGACAATGGGTTCTGTCCGCAGGCCCGAACATACCAAAGTTCTTTAGATGGTAATTGTCATTCCCTGCTTAACATTCAGCAAAGAAGGTTATGACAACAAATGGTTCACCCGTTGTCAGTATAATGTGACCTAGCGGAATGCTGTACTGGATGCCTTCGGCATAGTGTTTCAGTTAGATAACACTATAAAGTCAGCATCAGATCCGCGGTTTTACAAGGAGGCAAGCAAACCAACGAACCCTGTCTCCAACACACATGCATGCTTACACAACGCGCATGGAGGCACGTCCTTAAATGACCTTAGCTGCTAATAGGACGTTAAAAATAAAACCAAACCTATACGACGATATATTTGGTCGAATATCATTACGCTGGCTTTTTTAGTTTTATTTGTTTATGATTTTTCACATTCAACCTCTGTGACCTTCAAAGTGGATCAAAGTCATGTATACAATCAAGTGTGTAGTCTTTCATAATAGCATAGGTTGTGAGAAAAAAGTCAATAAAACATTTAAACATAGTTGACTTGATTTTTAGATAAAAATATGTTGATAAACAAATTTGCTTTCTAGTCAAAGGTCAATTATTCTTTGAACAAAAATAGTTTACAAGTCAATGCAGAACTACATCACAATGAATATGATGTCTCATTTCTTTTAATGTGATTTTTACTGTTAACGCCACACGTCGTTTTTAATATTTCCTTTGATCTTTTCGAAAAGTCAACAATATGTAAAACAGTTTTTTCCTAATTTAATCCAGAAATATTTTCCTGACAGCTCTATCAAGAAATGCTAACTATCATTATTATCAAATAATTAAAGATGACCGCCACGAGCTCTAATTAGTTTATTATAAAATAGTTGTATGTCGTTAACATCTTCTGTCGTAACGTTTATCATTGGATATGAAGTTGAAATGGGCAAGAGGAAACATTTTTATCCAAAAAAGTCAACTTCCGGTTTTGTCAAGGGGTCAAAGGTGAAGATGTGATAACTTCAATCATCTGAACTTGTAAATATCAAAAAGTAAAAAGATGTCTGTTATAAACTTTGATCTGTTAATTATGAAACATATTTATTTCTTGAATGCATCTTCTTCCAAGTTCAAATATCATCTTTGGATATGATAAACAATATAGATATGCAAAAGGAAAATTGTTGCGCTCGCAATAAAGAAAAATGTCAACTTCCGGTTTCGCAAGGTTAAAGTTGAACATGTGATAGTTTCAAAATTTATCTCAAACAATCTTCATTTCTTCCAGTCTATTTTAAATAAATCTCAGTACGAATATTCCCCTGGTATCCCTTTCATAGATATGTTAATTATGAAAGCAATAACAAAAATCCAAAATCGACGCCACGAGCTCTGAGTGGGTACCCAATAAACAGCTAAATTCCGTTTATGACTGTAGCTGAAAGTTCATCTTTGGATATGATAAAGAGATGTGCAGGATAAAACCTTTTTTTTTGGCATAATGATATTACAATAAAATTCAACTTCCGGTTTTCGTGCGGAACGAAGTTCAAACGTGTTATTTTTGGATACAAAATTAAAAAAAAAAGTTTTTCGGCGTCTTTGTTATTGATGTTTGATCTGTTACATACTGCATGTAATTTATATTATTGGTAAAGTTTGAATGGATGATTGCCTTTGCTTAGCTCTCTATGTAACAAGGGTGAAACTTATAAAAATATTTAAACAACCACTCCTTAATAAACAAGAGGCCTAAGTCTGTTATAAAAGGCACATAAATTGTTTTGAATGAAAAACCTGACTTACCTTGCATGCGACTTGTTTGTAAATAGTGACTGTTAAAACCATCTTGAATATTTGACGTTTTTCCGTTCTGTCACTTCTTCCTAAAACAATAGATAAATAAATGAGGTCGGCATACGTTCCGCTCTATTGCAGAAAAACATCAGTATACTGCCTCCAGAAGATATGTACTGTACACATATTAAGGCTCGTCCTTAGAAAGCCTAAGCTGTTAAAAGGTGTTGAACTGAATAGAAATAAAACTAAATGAAACTCATTACAGCAAACGATGCGTACAATTTTTGTACAAAGAATACTTACGATATATATATTTCAGATTAACAGAGCTCAGATGTTGAAAACATCAGATGGAAAGGTAATGTTAGCAATCACGGTTATATCAGCTGTGATAGCCTACCTGAAGGGTCACTTGATGCAAAAGATAAAAGATCGTGGAGCCGATGTTCCAGAGTCAGAAATCAGATGGGTAGTCACTGTACCCGCTATATGGACTGACCCGGCCAAACAGATGATGCGAGAGGCAGCCGAAAAGGTAAACATTGTATCTTATAGGGAAACCTGAATATTAAGCGAAGTAATATTGAAATAACACTAATATTGTTTGAACAATATACTGCTTTTGTAAACACCACATCATTTTCTAAATGGTTAATGTATGCTCCAGTTTGACCGGGTTTAACGTATGGTTTTGCTGAAATTTTGATATTATTTTCCTGTATTTATTCAGGCTGGAATTGCGAAAAATCAGTTAATCCTAGCGCTAGAACCCGAGACTGCATCGATGCTTTGTAAACACCTTCCTGCAGTTCATCTTCTCTCAGGAGACCGCACGGACAAAATTGAAACATTTCGATCTGGATCAAAATACATGGTTTTCGATGCTGGGGGTAAGATATAGTTTAGATTGCAAAATTTTGTCGGATGACATACTACTTAACTCCTACTTAACCGAGTAAGGTGTAAAAAGTGACGAAATTAGGTTTCAAGATTTCGCCATATACCTGCGTTAAATGGATTGTATAATATACCATGAATTCTCTTCCGATTTTTTTTATCTGTTTAAATCATTACAGTTTAAATTTTACTTGATTTATCCTTAGGTGGTACCATCGATATCACTGTACATGAAGTGCTGAAGGGAGGATTTCTGAAAGAAATTCACGCAGCTAATGGCGGTGACTGGGGAGGGAAAAAGGTGGACGAAGCTTTAGAGGAATTACTTGAAAGTATTATCGGGAAGGCTGCGGTTGAACACTTCAGGGCTAATGAGATACCGAGTGTCATAGACCTGCACAGGAATTTTGAGGTAAAAAAGAAGACCTTCACAGGCGATGATATTGGAACGAAAACATCGTTAACCGTCTCCTGTTCGCTTCTAGAATCATTCAAAGAGTACAATCCAGGAAAATCTATAACTGACGCTATTGAAGAGAATCACTGTTCAACAGACGTGGAATGGAAGCGGGACAAATTGCGACTTTCCCAAAAGAAAACACTATCTTTGTTTGAACAATCGTTCAAGCACATCACCGATCACATGTCCGATATCCTCAGCAAACCGGAAGTTAAGGATTGTGAGGCTATCCTGATGGTGGGTGGATACTCCGAATGTCTACTTCTCCAGGACGCCATCAGAACCGTCGCCGGAGACATCCGTCTGATCGTCCCTAGTGACGCGAGCCTGGCCGTAATGAAGGGAGCCGTGATCAACGGACACTGTCCAGACACTGTGTCAGAGCGGGTATGTAAATACACATACGGAATTGGTTGCAGGATGGTTTTTAAAGAAGGAGTTCACAGAGAAGATTACCGTGTAATAAATGAAAGAGGGGTAGTAAGGTGTGAAAATTGTTTTTCATCATTTGTCGAAAAGGGCACACACATAAAGATTGGTACATCTTCGTTTTCTGATATGTTCACTGTGGGTACCTCAGGTCAAACAGGTTTGTGTCTAGAACTGTATGCCTCAACGTCTGTTAACCCATTGTATATCACAGAGGCAAGTTGCCAGAAGATAGGAGCAATCACGATGGATATGCCTGATACATCGTTGGGTCTTGACAGAGGAGCATGTGTAACCGTGTATTTCGGGGGATCAGAGGTCGAACTCAAAGCCGTTGACAAACATACTGGAAATGAGATACGAGCCTGTTTTGATTTTCTCGGATAGTATGTTACAGGTTAGAATTTATAAAATAGTAAATATTACTAGGTAATACAGGAATTTATTCTGTTGGTATTAATTAAAATTAGGATGAATGTAATTGTTTTAAATTCTATTATATAGTCAAACCACCTTCATGTATATACGCGTCGTTTTTTGTGTGTGTTACGTGTTACGTATTAGTCATTAAGTATGCATTTTATAACACATGACAGTAGACTGACCAATGACTAGTCTTAGGGTGTGACCTTTGGCATTTTTTACCTTGGTGCCTGGCAATTTCACCAGGGCACTTCTACCCGTGTATTTGACAAAGATACACGTGTTGCAAAATGCTTTTACATTACCTATACCTGTATATCGAGAACCTTTACACCATAGCTGTAGGGTAAATTATTTTTTGTTAAACAGAATATTATTTAAATACTCTAGCTTATTCATAAATAAGTAGTTACTGTTTCAAATATCTGTTAAACATATATATATATGTATTTAACTATGCATTTATTTCTCAAAGTCTGTATAACACATTTATATCAAAAGGAACTAGTTTGTATGTATTCTAGTCGGATAAAGTTATCTAGAAATGTCATTTGTATAGATACAGAAAGTAAAATAACATTAATTGTACTTTTTCTAAGTTATGTAGTTTGTACTATATCGTAAACTATCATAGAAGTGTTGTAGGAGTTATTTTCCTTTATTTATATAGGTCTACAGTATATATATGTATGTGTCGGCGAGTGAAAGTTTATTGTCTTTGTTTTTTTTAATTTACAGGGTTTTTCTTTATACCATTATGTGCTCGGAATAAAACGTCGAGAAAACCCACACAGCGCTCGTGTTATTTATTTGAAAGTACAAGAACTGTAACAATGTTTCTAAAAACAGCTGATCATCTATGATGAATAGGATCTCGGAGTGGATGTATTTTGTGAACTAGAAACTGGAAGAGCATATTGGATTTTACTATCTAAAATAGTTTTGTTTATAATTTTAAGATAGTCTTAATCATGCAATGAAGAATTGTTATGGTAATTGTTATGAATAATAAATGGTATATCATATATATAGGGTTTTCCTTCCAGGGGGCATTTGACCTTATGATGCATTACTGCACAGTTGGTCTGCTATCTCGCCTGCCTGCTGCTGCATGTCAGTGTGTGTGACCAACAGCCGTTGTCAGATTAATTTTGCAGATTTATACAGTATCTTAGCCATTTTATCTACTTTATTCCTCCTGCACTAACTTATTTGATAATTACATGCATTATTCCTGCAAACCGAAAGAGGCGACTAAGTGTGAACCCCCTGCTGTGACTGTTAAAGCCACTGCAAAATTGAGAGGCGACTAATGAGGGCATTCCGTAGGAAATTGAGATTTTTCACATTTACAGGGCCAGATTCCCACATGCACATGTTCTACGTTTTTGATATCTCGTCCCTTCTTTCTGTTGCTTATCTCTCGTTGACTCACTTTATGTGATAGTGCATCTTGCGCAGGAATAGGTCCTCTACATCAGCGTTCCTTGTCCGCGATGCTCTCAGCTTAATTGCTGCCTTCGGCTGTCTTTAGCCGAGGGGACTATTGGTTTTATATAATAGCTTTATTTTCAATTATAGTATATGTATATCAGTTCTATCTTCTTGTAATATGATGTATAGGTACATGAAACTGTTCTGTTTCACTGTGTCTTGATACGGGAGCGGATCGCTCCGAAAATTTGACCACGTAAACTTGTCCACACTGTTGGAATTACTTCTTTGCCCCATATATATTATTTGTAAGATATTTTCTCTAGCTGTTGTGTTATTGATAATTTTATAGCTTTTATCATAATCATTAATTAATGTGTTCAAGTTTGTAGCATTCCGCTGGTAATAGGGCAATAAATAAGATAAAACCAAACCATCTATTTTACATTATATCTGTTGATCTAAAACCCCAAAGCGTTTACCAGCTCTCCCCTCACAAAAGGCAATTCCAAACATATGTGTGACTATTTGATCATTGTGCTGTTGTGGGAGAAATAAAAGGACAGTTTTAAGCAACATTGAATAAATATTCATTATATACTGAAAAAGTAGAAATTTTCGCGTGAGGGAATTTTCGCGTTTTGGCTCTTCAAACCGATCGCAGTGTTTAACTTTCTTGCGTTGGCAATGATTCTGAAACCTATATAATTGTTAACTATATAATCAACAAGCAACTATTTGCATGTAGATATTTTCGCACTCATTTACTCAACGCAACGAACGCGAGATTGTCCACACCGCGAACATTTCCCCTTTTACAGTATGTAGTTTTATTAAGTGGTATATGTATACGTAGCGATTTTTCTTTAATTTAATGTTTATGTACACGACAAATACGTTATGTGTTTAGTGTTGCTGTTCATCAGACAATTTGATATCTGGTCATTTTAAAAGTGCAGATGCAATATGTCGGTGAAATCAAACGCCAGACTTTTCATCATGCCGATACCTACATGAATGGTCAAGCAGGCTGTTCTTTTTTACACTGACAAACCTGAGTTACAATGAACGTTTCTTTCTAGATCATCTACATGTTGTTAATTCAGAAATGATACATTAATACCCTATTCACATTGTCTACAGCTAAACCTAATTAAGTATCATTTATATTATTGTTACATTTATTTTTGTTCATGGACGGGATTGTTATCTTTATTTCATTGGTTGATGAGGTCAGCTTGTCCGTTCGTGATTCACCTTAATTAATTTGATATTGAACAGAATAGTATTATAATTGTGTATTTCAATATATGTAAAGATATGTAAATATTTCACCACTCAATAAAACATTTGGAATTTTACTAGATTGTGTCTATTTGATTCTATCAGAAGTATCAGCAAAACAAAATGATGGTTTTTAATATCATATGTATAATCAGCAAAATATAAACGAATAACTAAATTCTTCAATCAGTAACTTTTCATTGATTGGTATGACATTTTTTGTGGTAAGCTCAGTGAAAATAGTGCACTCGTATTTCCCCAAACTAACATTAGAGGGTTAGGATCACCTGCCCGACCACGTGGGTTTGTCTGGGTCCTCCTGTTTCTTCCCATATGACCTCCCGCTTACTTTCATCCGTACCAACAAGAGTTATCCACGAAAGTTGTTACCTGTTTTTTCTAATAATAGTTAGGCAGTATGTTTCAGTGAGGTAGCACTATAAAGTCGGCATCAGTTCCGCGCTATCACAAGGAGAGAAACACGAACATATCGCAGCCTCCCAAAATACACACACATACACTACACGCATGCATCTTGCACACAGGGGAGGCCGTCCTTAAATGACCTTAGCTGTTAATAGGACGTTAAAAAAAATCAAACAAACAAACAAATAGTTCTGGAGGTTGAGCTTTACTTGAAATTATTTTCGTCAAATTTCTAACTTTTCGTCTCTTTGCAGTGGTGCCAATTTAATAAAACAATTTTAAATCGTTAATGACAAATTGTGTAAGGTTACAGTAATATGAATCAATGCGTGGATAACAAATTACACTGTAAATCTATAATTGATGAATGGTTCCCAAGCTGTGGAATACCCGTCTCCGGATTGGTCCTTCATACATTACCTATTCTTATTTATTGAAAAGCGAAGACCAGCATCAATGCATAGCATGTTACGACCCGTTTACAGTACAACACTTGTTGTTAGATTACATTGACCTTCAGCCAACAAGAAAATGTTTGTATAATAGTATAATCGATCTCAAATCTCTTTTCGAAACAGTCAGTATACGTACGGTTCTTACCTACCTAAAAACTGTTTGTCTGTTCAAAAATATATAACTAACCATAGCCACTTCTTTTTAATTTGTCTTTTACCTTTTAGTTCATTCAACATGCTCAATTTACTTTTTATTGACCCTGACGACTTCTTTTATGTTGATGGGCCAATTCAATAACTGTCTTTATAAAATTCCAAATCCCAAACCGAAAAGTTAAACATGAATGGCTGAAATGAAGTTATTGGAAATCGAGGCATGATGACGACGGTTAAAAACTCAATCTAAACAAATCTTTAGAACCAAAGGAGAAAGCAATCTTATTCCAGATCGATGGACTTTTAACAGCAAAAATCATCCATGGCCTATATTTCCATGCTCGAGCATTAGTTTGGTGCTCAAATCAACTTTGTCCGGAATTTATAGTCCGAACTATAAGTCTGGAATTTATAGTCCGAGAATTAGTTGATAATGATTGTTTGCAATATCGGATACATTTATATATACTTAGCAAAAAGAAACGAATAACTTAGTTCTTTAAAGGTGATAAAAACCCAATTTCATTTTCACATATTTTGCTTTTTTTGGGGACATTATTCATTAAATATCCCTTCCGTAAAATGAAAAATATTTTGAAAACACAAAAGTTGCGAAAATCAGCAAATTTTGTAACCGGTATTGAAAATCTCAAATACAAGTTAGCATGAGTTATCGTTCGTTAAACCGGAAGAGCTGTGACGTCATTTGCGACGACCGTCTGTCACAACAACTACTGAACTAGTTGGTACCGGGACTATGGATTCCGTGGATTTTAGTGACAACGAGGATATTCCAGAAGTTTCCTTAACACTGGACATTCAGCCATACATGTATGAGCCAGACTGCACCGATTTAGAGGTTATAAGTGAATCTGAATCGTCTGAGTTGGATGTTAGTGACGACGAACAGGGTCAGGAAACCGGCAGTATGACTTGCGTCAATGCAGATCTTACACCAGAATGGTTCGTTTAAGCTCGATTTTTCAATCCTTGGTACAAAATGCATTTAGATATGTAAAGTATTTGACGCATGCCTACCTCAAGTATCCGCCTTTTCCGCACGACATTGCTCCTTACTCTTTTCCTGTTCGGTGTTTCGTAGAGTGCGTCCGTGTATATTCGTACACTTTTGGACAAGATCGCTAATCACATCGCTTCTATGCACCTTTCCGTGAGAACCAAAGGACTCCTAAAGAGCCCTAATGTTCGGGTTAATTTTTAATCTCTGGCTTCATTCATCAGTTTATACTATATGTATGTTGAATAAAAGTTGGAGTACAGAACCGTGCAAGTTCGTACACGTTTTCCGGAAAGTTCGTACACCACATTAAATCATCGTTATTTATGTTACATCAGACGATATAAACTCGTTATATTGACGTAATAAATGTATATTTTGAGAGTTAACGATAATTGATAAAATCAGAGTGATCTAGACTCGTAACTAACAATAAAAAGGTAAACTATCGATCGCCGAGTAGGCCTGATCGTTGATTTTTTTCTTCAGGATACTCGATACACGTTTGGTATCTGGCTCATTTGTTATGCCCTGATAGAAGCCACGGGGCAACGACAGGAGACGTATACAATGAAAGTAAGCCAGGAAAATTGTTGTTGTTAATTTCTCGAATAAGTGTAAGAAAGGATATAGACTAGTCTCCTAGTACATTTCTTATCCGAGGCTGTGCCCATTAGTCGAAATGTGTTGACTCTGTTACATATAGTGTACACTATTTTTTTACGTGTAGTTGTCCGACTAAACAAAATTGAAATGTTTATTTAGTTCAACTTCCGAATTTGTGCACACACTTTCGAGAACCGATGTAATGCTATAGCTTGATTTGAAGACTGGTTCTTCTCCTTCAGTTTAAGACCATGCATGCTCAAATCCACCAAATACCGTCGATGTTACAGCAGTTAGAAACTAAAAAAATATATGTATTTTCGCCATGGACGAGTTCATTACATTTCAATTTTAAATGTATTAGTATTTTTTCTCAGTCACGACAGGTGTCTATATAGCTAGCTGTGACAAACTTAAAGACACTTATTATAGGTTGCGCGTCACTTTAGGGAGTTGGAGCAGTTTAAAAGTACATGTATGTATAACCAGTAATGTTTCAGAAAGTGTTAAAACTACAAACGTATCTTGACTGCATAGCATAGTAGACAAGCTTCCAGTTTTACAACCGAGAGGTCGCCATATTCTAGAAACCAAAAATATATTAAACCTATGTTATTTAATTTTAGTATTTGATAGATTAATATAAATATACTATATAATAATAATACATGTTCTATTGTTAGAGAAAGTAAAAGTTGAAATACTTAAATAGCAAAGTTCTAAAATGGGAATTGTTGTGGAACGCCTACGAGTTGGGATTAATAAAATCTTTCATCCCCTTGGGGTGAGATAGGGGGATCTCAACCTGAGGGGGGAAGATTCTTAATTTGCCAAACATGAGGCTTTGCCGAGTGTTTGGTAACTTAAAAATATTCCCCCGAGGGTTGAGATCCCCCTATCTCATCCCCAAGGGGGTGAATGATTATTTTTCTCTTACCCTGTTGTTCCTGTCCAAGTGTAAGACGAAGCATATTGTTTGTAAACAGGAACACGTGGATAGCGTATTAATATTATATGTATGCGTCAGACGGTTAACGCATCATATTTTAAACATTTTAAAATCAATCCCATCAATGTCAAACGTAAACACCACAAGATTAGCAGACGAACTTGTGTATGTGTGTGACCTCATAAAAGTAGCTCTTCCAAATTTAATAAGTTTTAGGTAACATTAAGAACTTAAAAGAAGTCATTATATTATGATTAAATTATAATATCATACAGACATTCTGTAAGAGCCAGCTTTTCACTCAGTAACTGTCTAAAGTTATCAAAATTAGGCGTTTAGACATTGTGTACGATTTGTAGTATAGATCTGCATTGCCTGTACGAACTTACCGGTACTGTGTCATACGTATATGAGTGTAGTATGGTAAGTTCGTACGCTTAAAAACTGTGAATTTTATTAAATATTAAAATGTGGGCATTTGGAAATATATGGTTAGAAAGCAAGATCAAACAAATAGTTATCGCAACACTCGGCTCTACTTGTTCAGTTGTTCCATGTATTTTCATAATAGCAATGTACTTACGACGTGTGTCAGATTTTCGGACTGCTGAAAACCTCTCCGGAACATGCAAGTTTGTTTTTCCGACACCAACTTCTTCCATCCAATCAAATTATAGGATGTATCCATATCAACAAGGTGTCTAAATATAGTACACAGAGTAGCTCGATAACTCACTGTACATGTACGTCGCATCTTTAACACAGAAAACAACACCAGCATATTTATATAAGCCTTTAATTCAACATGTACAAACTTAGATGCCTGTACGAACATACACGGACGCACTCTACAGCTAGGTCCTCATACTTGGAGGTTAAAGGGGTTAACATGTGAACCAAACTGCTTGAACACTTTGGTGAATAATCAAAAAGTGTTGGTATCGCTCCCGGATTTAATCTCAGACTTTTAGGTTCAAAGCCTATCGACGACATCAATTGTGGATCTCTCACGAAGCTGCCTGGTTCAAAATGGTTTTGACAGAGTCCCCTGTGTAAGGTTGGAGAAAATCCCTTTCTCTTTACCTTAATTGTCCATGTTTTCCGCAGCTTTTTGTCCTTTGAGAACAGGAACATACTGATTTTCTCTCCATTATTGGAATTACTGTTACAGTTCAGCCAGGGACAGTACGTCCCTGGTTCAGCGCAGCACAGTGTACCATGTTTGTTTACGTTTTCCGGACGACTGCCTCCGAACTGACAGCTGGCGCGCTTTCCGGTCGTCACAAATGACGTCACAGCCAAAGGGAAGTAACTGCGTACATACTCTGTGTTCCCAAGGTGTACGAGTAAACGGGCCGTTTTCCAATAATAAATTATGCACAAATACGGATTTGTTTTTGAAAAAATAGAATGACAACTAATTATAATATGTTTTATTAATATGT
This sequence comes from Mizuhopecten yessoensis, assembly GCF_002113885.1. NCBI lineage: Eukaryota > Metazoa > Mollusca > Bivalvia > Pectinida > Pectinidae > Mizuhopecten > Mizuhopecten yessoensis. The sequence goes on from NW_018407089.1 coordinate 460,656, forward strand.
TGACACTAAATTTGACGTGTTTTAGCATTTGGTGGTTGTTCACCTTTAATCAGTAACTTTTAATTGATTGGTAAGTTGGAACAAGGGTTAAGATTATGATCGGTTTGCCCACTGGGTTCCATTCACAAATTGGAATTGCAAAGATATGGGGGTCACCTGCCCGACCACATTGGTATTCTACCACAACATGATCCCTTCCCACTTCCATCCTGGCCAACAACAAGTATTAATGGAAGTTGATAAACTCGTTCCATAACAGAAGTAGAATAACTTAGGTTTACTTGTTTTTTGTTCCTTTTCTCCCGTTTCTTCTCTTTTTGATGGTGTCTCCCTCTTTCACCTGTACCTTCACTTCTTTATCCCAAACTCGCCATCGTTAATTTCTCACCTTATTGTTTTTTCCCTTTTGCTTTACCCGAATTATCCAGTCCTTTTTAAATGTAACTTGCAAATATTTTGTGTGATTTTTATTGTTCTGCGAAAGTTCACACGATCGTTTGTCAAGCAGCACGTGCAAGAAAAAGTTATGCATAAGAAATACATATCCAGTAAAATAACATTACGCCACGTGATGGCCGCAGAGAGCTGACCAGGTGTGTGATGCGGGTGAATTAAAGCGACGCTGGGAAATTTCTTTCAAAGACAAGTAAGTTGATATTACATCATGGAATCACCTTAATCAAAAAGTTGAAGTTTAGATCCTACATAAATGACATAACTGAGACTTTCTGAGGATTCTTTGTCAAATACTGTTGCTATATTTAGACCGAGTTACCTGGACAGCTATATTAAGACACTGTGAGCACGGTTCATGCACGTACATGTCAATCGTTTTGCTATTTGTACCCATCGAACTTGCTATATCAGTACATATCATGTCTAGTTCTAAATCCAACATTCTAGTTACTCGGAGACTCCGGTCATAACCCGAGACCAGGATGAAAATGTTCTGTTCAGGGGTTACGAACAATACAAACATTACCGATCTCAAACGTAAATGGTTGTGTAGCCCATTTTCCCCCTGATGAACATGTGTCATTACCCAAACGATCTACTGGTGAGAATACGCCTTTTAAAACGGATGACATATCTGATGCCCTGAGCCCCAGTCCCGGGCTGAGTCAAATTGTAGACACCTTGTACTCTACAGAATTCCTCAATAAATGTGTTGACATGTAAGCACCCGCCGTTGCTTCTATTGTAACATTATCGATTGAAAACATTCAAGTGGAACGCGCAAAGCCTCAGATTGAAGCAACTGTAAAAGTACTCGTGTCCGTATTGAACATACTGTTGTCTACCTCCTACACAGTGAGAATACTTATTAAATAAATCATCCTATGCATGCATTATGTATACATAAATACACAAAGAGCAATAGTCTATATATAGTAATGTATATCCATATTGTATGATGACTTTATATAGGTACCCGACGCCAGGCCCGATTACTTTTAGGGGAGACTGGTTTCACTTACTATATGTATAACGAACAGGTGGGTAAGTGCGTGTACGTGTAACCAATCCATGCTTATGAGCATCCAATAAGACGCGTATACATGTATTAAACGTAATCGGTGTGTTCGAACATACTTATCTCCAGCTATGTGCACCTGTCTCCTCCTCAGTCTCTTTGGTTCGTCATGTTTCCAATAAAGTCGTGGTAATACTTACCTGTATGTATTGACTAACCTGTGTGTTTGTGAACCATATGTGTATACCCTTACACGTAGCAACATAATGTATACTAGTATATAAACCCTGATCCTTGAATTCTTAAGACTAGTCCATTCACGTATCCATTATATACTCAAGAATCACACGCCCCCTTCCCCCTCCACACATACCCATTTACATATGGGGAAGGTAGCATCCTGGTAGGTGACCATGGCTCTATATCAATGTTGCAGAGGTAGTAGAAGTATTAGATATATATATGTATGTATGTGTGTGTGTGTGTGCATATGTGTGTATATGAGTATAGGTGCACCTGCCCTAGTGGTTAGGTGCACATTGTGTTTGCATGTGTGTGTGCACACGTATATGCTTATGTTATGGGTGTATATGGGATTGTTCTGTGCGTGCGTGCGTGCTTGTATGTAGTTGTATATATATACACGTACATATGATAACCACGACATCAAATGGTGTAAACACATGAAATATGAAAACATTTTACTTACAAATTATATGTTTACCCAAGCAATCCGTAAACAAGTGTTTTTCCCGACACGTTTGCATTGCATTCATGCTTACATTCGTGTTTACATGGATGTCAATTCATGTGTATTCATGTTTTGATTCATGGTTATATTGTGTTTATATTTCATATTTCAAATAACTATGTTCCCGCTCAAGCTTACAATTACGCCCATTCGTGTTGATTCATGTTTTCACTCATGCTCATTGGTGTACGTTTATGTTAATCACGACTGAGTCCACGTTCAGTCATGGTTACGTCATCCTTACAATGCATATTCGGGACTATACCTGTGCTAATTCATATCCACATTCATGTTTACTCCTGTTTACGATCGGGTTTATTCATGGCTATATTCCAGTCATTCAAGATTGCGTTCACTCATTTCTACATTAACACAAAATATGTTCACGATTCATGTTCTTTCAGGTACTTAAAATCATGTTTACAATTTTGCTTACTCCCTTGTTATTTGTTCAAACTGATACCATTTCAGTCTTTCCTCCCTTCTCTTCCTTTTGTTTCTGTCCTACCCTGGTCTCTATGACCCCACTGTTCCCTCCAATGCTGAGTGCGTAGTCGTACACGTGTGTACATTTGTGGATTTCAGAACCGACCGCCGTCCTGTAACAGTGTTATTTTTTGATGATCATGGGTAACGATATATTGTCCTACAGAGCGGCGATCGGTTGTTTCTACCTTCGTACACAATGTTCTAACTAAAAAACAGTATTTTGTTTTATATAAATCTCCGCAATTTACTATGGGGATGCATGCTCGGTATGATATATGCTCTTACAAAACTGGCATATGCTATACAGTTGATCTGTCACACGTCGTTGAACTGAGGTAGGTGAAGTTGTATGGGTAGTGATCCATTTGCCAAACAAGAAATGTCTTTTATGCACAGTATATAAACCTCCCAACTGTGTAAAACTTTCTTGGAATTTTTCCGACTTTCTGTAGAAACAGCCATGAATGAGACACCATATGTTGTTGTAGTTGGGGGTAATAATGTTGACCTTCTTGCAGTTGATAATAATCACTCACTTGTTGATATAATTAACCTTTCCCACCTGACGAACGTTATCGACAGACCGACACGAATTGGACACACGCGCTGCACACTCCTTGACCCCATTCTGTTCAACCTGAACTACAACGCTGTGTGAATACAACTTACAAGGAATTGTATTGTTCATTGCCAGACAAATGTCGATTTCTCAGTCATAATCAGCTGTTTGTTATTCATAATGCTGCAAAAATAAAGATGTGTATGTCTATGAACAGCAACATGGAACAATAACAGTATTTGTTCACGGTTACCTGTTTATATTTTGCAGCAGTTACACCTCGTCTAAAAAGTACTTTAATTATCCGCCATTTTGTTATATGTACGGGGGCGAGTCTAGTAAGGACATCCGTTACGGAATCCGGACCGGAGTTGCGGTACGGAAAGAGTAAATAAACTGCTCATACAATTTTTATCACGGGGGGTCCCACCGTGTTTACAATAAAGTAACACAGTAATATTTTTCCTCGACCGGTAGTGTGGATGTTTTAGTCTAATGAGGGAAAAAATAATATATTTTAAAGGTTATTTCATGAGAAAACTATCAGGCTGATTAGTAGCATTACGTTATGATAGCAAACAGTCGTAGACTCTATAATGTTTACTTAATGCTTTTCATAACTGCGGAATACATTTAATCAAGCCTCTAACCTTTTCTATTTTCCTTCAGTTCAAATCGTTTTAGAAATACGTCTGACAGAAAAAAGTATGCAAAACAGATTCCAACAACCTCTTAGGAGAAACGCAAAAAAATCCCCGATTCTTTATTGCCAAATAATCTATTGTCAGGTGCGTAATAAGAAATAAACACGAGAACGAACAGAAACAAATTTCGTCATAATTATTTTATTTGGTTTCTCTTCATTTGTATGCGAAGCGCATGACTTATTGTTAAGTAATGACGTCACAAAATAACAAGGAGTCGCCGGGAATTTCCTGTCAAATAATTTTAGAATATGAAAAACATAATGCTACATAAGAAAGCAGTTATGAAACAAGTATCTGTTGTAGTTATATTGATACTGATTCAGCCAACATTGAAAACTTGCTGTGCAACTTATGTTACTGATATAATTATAATTTACATTATTACATTTAACAAGAGAATAAAACGTGCATTTGATATGTGTTTGTGCCACTCTTATAATTATACCAGCAATACTGTGACAAAACCAAAAATACATTGTAATTCCATCAAAAGCAAACCAAATGTTAATTATGTATCCAGCATTTTTTCTTAATTTGCAAAAATAAAACAAATGTTTTCTTTCAGAATAAAAAATGGAAATTGATAACGTAAAATCAATAACACTTTCTTAAAACTGCACACCAGGAACAAAACATAAATTGCACCCCAGATTAAATGAATTGGGGGAACATCGATTTTGTCTTCAAAATGATTCTACAGCAACAGACAAAACCAACGTCACTTGATACTACGTATACCCTGCATGCGTATTAGTCGCCTTACACCAACAAGTTGTATTCAACTGTATGATCAATGACGAGCCTTATGTAAAGCCTCTTCAGAATCGACGGTCGTGTCTTCGTTAATTGACTAGAAGAGTCATAGAGAGGGCCGACCCTGTATAAGAAAGTTTCGGTAGCAATGCGCTGATTTCATGCAAATTCGTGTCAATTAAAAAATATACTATGAAAAGTGTGTTCGTCATGGCTTCAATTGTTTTTCTGATACGATCTTTTTGTCGAAAGTGTAATTGGCGGTTATATTTCAAGTGTTATACCGTACTTCAGTTATCGTTAGATACTTACGAATTAATGACCTTGTGTAAAAAGGCCAAACAGATAGACTTCTGGGACTCTCTAATGGGATAAACGTTAAAACAATTGACATGTACGTCATACATATAAAAATATCATATCGACACTAAACAGATAGAGACGCGAAACTGTAGGAAGTAATTAATTTCTATGCCAAAGAGATCTCTTGTAAGTGAAACGTGCCGCTAATACTGCTAGTAATCATAAAATTTCATACTGTATGAAGGTCGGCAAAAAAAAGTTTAACGAAAGTGATGTTCATGCTTGCACATTTCTCACACATCGATAAACATATCTTTGACAATTTGAGTTCCCAGACAACGTTCTCCCAAAAGTTAAATTTCCTATATAATCAATCGCAGTATACAGGATGCAAACGTGCATGAATTTACCCTAGAACTATTATAGTTTCTTCAACCCCAACATGTTTAATAAACCTGCAAAGATTCGGAAAAATGGATTTAATTACCCGCTAGTGCGTAACACTATTAATGGTATATTATTGTTCATTCTTTGATTTATGATAGCAATGCATCAGTTTACCCGTTAGGAAGCAAGACTAATACATTTTCAACGGAAAACATAGTATGCACGTCATACCAAAACGAAGTTCCCCAAGTCGTGATTGTTGGTCATCATGTTTATTTTACTCTCAAAACTTAATTTTTATTTTTTTTATAAAGAAAACATTCTGTAAACTTTGTGTCTCTATACAATTGAAAATTAGTAAACTATAATCAGATAAAGTTGATTACCAAACAATCACTCGTTGGGGAACCTCTTTATGATCAGAAACACAATTTACGAGGGAGTAAAGATAACGAGACTCATAAACACACATTCATGGGTTTTGATTTTGATTACTTCAATGGAAGGTGATGCGACATAGGAACACAATCACTGGACTTACGAAAAATAACCACACGATAAATTAACAACAGTTACCACGTAGACATCAAAACAAAACAAAGAAACAATGAAAACCAGTGTCCTAACAATTGTCCCGAACAGAGTAGACTTTCTTTTACCAAATCTGACACCGTTAAATACAGAAAAGTTTATAGGTCAGGAAGCTGTAACTAGAAAAAAAACAATAAGCTCTTGCATGTCACATTTGGAAATCAGCCAAAGTAATATATTAGTTATAATTAAACTGTTAAAACATGTATAAAATAAACTACAAATATTGATAACTGAATGCAATGTACGTACCGATCAGTACTTCACTAGTGTTATATCCTGAATAACTACGTATTTGTTCTGAACTTGAATATACAAAGATATTGAACATTTAAAAGAAGGAAAGAAAATAATCGATATTATAACTTAATGACTTAACATTCTTTGTCTATTAACGCATATTCGTGATCATCTTAGACTGCGCGATATTAAATACTCTGCGAACATTTCTATGGTCTATTTCAATCGCTGTTGTTATATATAGACGCACACGAAAATATTAACAAATGTTTGTTAACCTGTTTAGTCTGCATGCCAAAACACAGTCGACCACCCAATCTTAAATGACCAAAGAAGTTGCAAGCACGTGCACGTTCAACTATTAACATACGGACACAGTCGCCCTTACTTCAGCCAGCCGTCTAAAATCGATACCATTTTGAAATATTTGTCAAGGCAAAACGTTTTGACACACTTCAGAGATCAAGATAGAATTTTAGAAATAAATGAAGGATGGCAAGGGGAACTGTTGCGTAGCAGCTGGGAACTTTGAATCAGTTAAAGTTTAAGGTCGCATTGAGTTCAAAGGTCAAATGAATTGTCCGGATGGTATATTCTTTATCGTTAATATAGAGCTTAATAAAGGTTCAGTAATAAATATAGGATGGGAAGGCGGTGTTGCATACCACTTTCGGGTCTGTACACCTAAGTTCAATGCCTCATTAAATTGAAACATGATTATTCCGAGCTAAACTTTTGTATCGTTAAAAGCCACTAAATGTAGCATTGGGGTCGTTCACTATACACGGTTATGTAATTTCAATGCTCAGAATGGTACCAGGCATGATCAATATAACGTCGAGATATGTGTTAAGTCATACGGTAATATTGACTTCTGATCTTTCACACTAATTTCAAGTGAAAGCAACATATAGGAAAATTGATTAAACAAATATTCAGATGTCATTTGTTGGTGTAGTTTTTATTTTACGCGGTATAAAGTGACAATTTATATTACCTTTTTTGTTAAGCTCCTTGAAGGGAAACATAAGACAGGTCCTACTGTATGTCACGGTATATATTACTGTAAGGATCTCTGTCCCACTTAGTTGTGGCTTTACCTACATACAGTAATCTCCCTGAATTTCTGTTAGGATACAACTGTAGCAAAGTTGGGTATAACACTTCCGTTGACTACGTATCACAGTCGGTTAGTGAGACGGTATAAGTACCTGATGTTCTGGGTAAGAATCCCAGGCTAGTGCTTTTTGAAATGAGAACACTGTTGTTAATTATATTTTGTTTTCTTTACTTTCCTTAGGGGAATCCTTAACAAAAACAACGTAGTTATTTCCATGCATGCATGCAACCATACACTACATTGCTGTCTTGTTGATAGGACGTTAAACCATATTAACTAACGCAAACCAAATAAGGTCACCCTTTTTGGGACCATAATCCATAAATTATAATGTTATAATTTGAAAGATAAACGAAGCTCGCCCATTAATCAGGCATACCCGTGACTACGGTTGTCCAGTGCTGAATGATAACACCATTGATAAACAAGATCGCACAATGTTTACAGTGTCATCACTTTAACGGCTGTTTATCTTTCCTCGTGTCAAACACATAAGCGAACGACAAAAGCGTCTGCTATCATGTACAATAACATGTCGGTCAAGTACAACTGTATATGATTGTATCATTTATATCTGTAGACTTTACAGCTATTTGTTGGGTGTTTTTTTTCTCGAGTGAATATCCTAACCTATTTAAATTTATTTAAAGCAAGAAATGTATCTGGAGAATCATGGTCGGGTTATTTTTATGTTCTATCTAACGAGGGAATATTAAAAAAAACTTCGTTTGATGAATCCCAAGGTAATTGTCTTGATTAGTCCTTACTACATTAGCACACATACACACAT
>NW_018407089.1:473537-508696 GCF_002113885.1 Mizuhopecten yessoensis
TTTTATTGAAATGTATCGGGTTAATATTTATTTCTACCGGTATGTTGAACTTTCCTGGTAATGTAAATCATAACATAATGTTATCATTTTAAGCATAATTGAAAATAAAAATGAACCTGAATAAAGAGAATGAAAGCGAGAACATCCTTGTTGGTCATGATCTTCGGGATGCCTTCAGCCTTGGCTTTGTCGTGCGACTGTGTGGCAGGGTGAGCCTCGTATGCCCTGAAAGTTCTGATAAAGGTTGCAATTCCTCTGGAGAGATGTGCCAACTAGCGTTTTCCTGTTACTTTGCATGGCATTACACCACCGAACCATGCTATTGCCTTCTTCCGGCCACTTTTGTTTGTATACTGCTTGGTATAGTGGTAATAAATACCAATCAGCAATGTTATTGTTTTGTCATATAGTGTGTACATTTTCATTACATCTCTGAATTGAATTTACAATCGGTGGGTGAAACAGTGGATATTAATCATCTCTGGATTCAACTCCTGTTTCAACAGAGCTGCAAGCCCGGATTTGTGTCCGGTCATGTTCGATAACATAATGAAACAATCTTTATCTGTTTTATCAGATAACCTGTCTTAGTGTCTGTCTCTGGAAAGTAAAGTTGAATTCATTTGCTATAATACATTCTAACACGATTCGTGTGCAACGCGTGTTTTGATTGGATACCGACCATGTTCTAATCTGCGATAGAAGCATGATCAATCGTGTTAAGCTCCTCCCATTGCACTTAAGCCACGCCCTGTTTCTAACCAAAACAATATGGCGTCAAGCTCGCCCTTAGCGAAATCCCGCTGATAAGGCTAGCAGGCAACAGAACAGAAACGACCGATGAAATGTGTTTTTTTGAATAAAGTAAAAAGTAAAAAGTAAACATTCCTTGTTCTTACCTCCATTTATTACTGAAACGTTCATTCCATCCGTGTGAAGACATCTATTTAGATCCGAAATAAAATGAACAATTTCACATGTGTCGTATGCATTTACACAAAACTTTTCACAAATCTATACAAATAATCACCGATTTTGTCGATAAGCACAGATTGGTATGCAAACTGACATGGAAATGTAAGAACTTGGTCAATATTAACAGGACGTTCACGAACAATCCAAATATTCCGCCTCGTCAACAAACAGATCGAGCGTTCGCCAGTATGGACGGGGCCAAATGACCGACTTTTGAAAGCTTCTCTCCGATTTGTCAGTCGGCTGCAGAATGACACGTTGCCAGTTCAGGTCACAAAGTACTTTACTACGTTCTTTTGTACAATGAAATACAATGTCTAAACATATTAGCGTAGTATATTTGTTAAGGTGTGTAAGAATGGGGATAGTACGTTGTTTTTCGTGTCTTTATGGAGATTAGAACATGAAATTTGACCAATCGGTCTCGAGTTCAAACCCAAATTTCATGTTCTAATCGCCAGTATAATCACTAAAAACAACGTACTATCCCCTAAATCAACTATGATTATTGTTTTATTTTAATTGGCCATATTGAATTATAAACAGATCCATTTTTAAAGCAGAAGTACAAACTTAGCCGTGGACATTTCGTTCAAACTCTGATTCAAATAATTAAGTAAAATACTTTTATTGACCTCATGTTCATCCAGCTATAAATAAGGAAATCCTTAAGGTCCTTGAAACATGTGGATGCTGGACTCCCAATCCCAAGAAACCGTTCTGTGGCCTCTCTCTCTGACGAGAACTGTCCCTGCAGGTAGGGCGTAAGAATTGTACCTGCTGCCCACATTGCATGATCGTAAGAGACGACTAGATTTGGGATCTTATCTTTTCTTCTTCTCTCTTAACAACTTTCTTCTTCTTAACGTCTCCCTTGATAATGCCTCACATTTTGCCTTTAGTTGAGTGTTCGCCCCTGGGATGAAGGCTTTGAGTTCTGTCCCCTGGTCGAGACATACCAAAGTCTGTAAAAATGGTAGTTTTTCCTCCTGCTTAACGCTCAGCAATTTAGGAGTGGGACGACTTGTTCGCCCGTTGTCAGTATAATGTGACCGGGTGGGGTGTCCTTTTGGGTATCTTCGGCAGTATGTTTCAGTGAAGTCGGCATCAGTTTCGCGCTATCACAAGGAGACAAACACGAACATATCGCAGCCTCCCAAAACACACACACATACACTACACGCATGCATCTAGCACACAGGGGAGGCCGTCCTTAAATGACCCTAGCTGAACGTTTGGAAGATGACACTATTAGTAGTTTCCCTCTCTTAACAATTAAGAACCTGTTTTACGGGTCTTGTTCACATAAAAAATGTTGTCTTTATTTTAACAATTGTAATTCGAAGGGAAACAAATCCACACTTCTGCCAAAACGTGCCAGACATCAGGTAATTTTTACTCACAAATTGTGGTGTTCTGCGTCATCACCTGTATAATCATTTCATCTTATTGGCAATGACCTGAACCCATGTTCACAGGTTACCTTCAAGGCAGAGAGTTTTTGGATTCTCAATTAGTAAGTAGGTCGTCTGATATAATTGATGATCTTTTAGAAGTGTCGTATATCTTAGCAGGGAATCAGACAGCCTTTACTATCATTTTGTCTCTCCTGGATGACCCTGGCTGCAAAGCTTGGACAGGTTGGTCCAAAGAACAGTTTCTCAAAATCCATTCGTACCTGGTCCCATGTGTTCTTCAATATATACCAAAACTACACAAAATGCCCTTTTACTGTTTTTGGTAAAGATTAAAACTGATATTTCTTTGAATCAGTGTTCCAAACTTTTTGGCATTTCTCTGTCTCGTATTTCAAAAACCATTCATTCTGTAGTGCAAGCATTTAATAAATCTATAGTTCCAGTGTTACTTGGCCCTAACCGTTTTAGTATGCAACATACTTTCAGACAATACTCTATTTTAAGAAAAGTTCTTTGGAGACAGAGTGACTTCCATACTAGATGGTAAATATATTCAAAAAAGTACTGACCATAAGCTTCGGAGCTATAAGCTGCGGCCAGAAAAAGAGTAATTACCTTAAAGCATGAGCGAAGCTCTACAAGATGGTTACATTTTGGACACAGTCGGACTTTTCTCTAGAAAACAAAATGATACAAGCATTACAAAAATCATCATAGACAAGCTCACATGGTTAGAGCAGAACGACAATGTTGTCGTTGATTGTGGTTTTAGAGATCTCCTAACAGTGTTATAGGCATCTGGTATTAATACCAGTATGCCCTTATATATTAGGACTGGTCAGAGCCAACACTCTGATATACAGGTTAGCATTGACAGGACAGTTACTATACTTTAGTATTGGACATTTTTAAGAACTTAATTTATATAAAATTGCTTCATTGATATAATTGGGGAAGTGCTTAAGTTTTGTACGCATATAACAATAAGAAAAGGGGGACAAATATATCAAAGATCACTAGAAACTGACATAAAATACAGAGAACTCGCACAACAAATGAAGTTTCGACTTACAAAAACAAACTGTTTGGCTCACAGGGTGAAAACAAAACCATTTCTCTCTAGAAAAGGGCACAATCAGAATTCGAAAAGATGAATGCATCTTCACTTACTTTTCTAGAGCTCAATTTGGAATATACCAGTTATCATTAGCTCTAGGCTATATCAAAAAATATTTTAGTGATGATGGAGATTATAAAATATGGATGTATCAGCACTTTGAAGACCTCATCCGTTGTTAGATGCGTTCCAGACACAAGAGCCAGACTAAATTTAATGGTTGGATGCAGTACAGCATGACACCAAATGATAATATTGCAATAAAAGATTATCACTGTCCAGTTGGTCAACGAACTATGGTAATGTGTGCTCATGCATCAAGTATACTTTATTATCTTGGCTATCATAGCAATCTTGAAAATCCAGAACAGTTGCACCCGAGGGCTAAGAAGATCCGAAAAAGCTTGAAATAAGTTGTTTTCTCGCATCATTTTTCTGTTCCTTCTTTTTTCCAAGAAAACATTTCATAATCTTGCATCTTACAAAACAATAAAATGTAAATGTCATCAGCTGTTAATAAGGCATCTAATTTTAAGATATATACTGAACAAAAAAAGAAACGCACAAAGTTACCCCCCTGCAGTACACCTTAGCTGTAAGGAAATAATGGAATATTTGGCTAGGTATTACATCAAGAACGATCTACCCCAACAATCTATCTCAACAATCTACCCTAAAATCAGCCAAGCGTGGCGATGTCATTGTGTGACTTTGTGAGCTTCTTTAGACCAAATCACGCGGCGTGATCAAGCCAGGCGGAGTTTTTCAAACAAATAATCTCAACGGATACTCTAAGTTCAGCCACATTAATGTTCCACGTTGGCAATTTGATTTCGCCATTGACTGAGATGCCACGCTAAACGCAAATTCAGAGGGGTAGAGCAATTGCGATGTTGATGGATGGTCATAGCCAAACTGCTGTCGCACGGCAGTTTGGTGTTGGCCCGTGTACAATTAACCGTCTCTGTACACGTTTCCGTGCTACTGAGTTAGTTACCGATCGTCCCAGGAGCGGTCGTCCGCGTGTAACGACCGCACGACAAGACAGGGCGATTCGATTGTCGCCCTTGCACAGCAGATTCAAGACTGCTGTAGAGACTGCGTCGCATATATTAGGTACTCATGGCAGACCCATTAGTCCTCAAACTGCCAGGAACCGCTTGCGTGCCGAGAGAATCATTGCGCGCCGACCTTATTTCGGGCCACCTCTGACACCACGGAGGCGGCAAGTGCGTATTGACTGGATGCGCAGACATGGCCCGAATAGGTTTGGGATGCGTCGATGGAGGCGTGTGATGTTCACCGACGAGTCTAGATTATGTCTGTATCGCTCAGACGGTAGAAAAAGGGTATATCGCAGGCACGGTGAGCGTTTCGCCGACGCATGCGTGGTTGAACGCGATATATTCGTTGGGGCTTCTGTAATGGTTTGGGGAGGCAACTCCCATGGAGTAAAATCCCCCTTAATGGTCCTGGATCAAAACCTCAATGCCGTTCGATACAGAGACCAGATCCTCCAACCACATGTCCTTCCACTTCTCAGACGTCATAACCTAATTTTCCAGCAAGACAATGCTCGACCGCATGTTGCCAGAGTCTGTCGTGATTTTCTCACGGCAAACAACGTTCAGCCTCTGGAATGGCCCCCATATAGCCCCGACATGTCTCCCATTGAGCATATGTGGGATGAGCTGGACAGGCGTATTAGGAAACGTAAAAAACCCAACTAACCGCGCCCAGTTGATCGCAGCATTAACACAAGAATGGAACAACATTCCCTTAAGGCGAATAAATGTTCTCATGAATTCAATGCATAGGAGAATCCGTGCAGGGATTCGTGCAAAAGGTGCCCACACCAGGTACTGAAGTGTCATTTTGTTTTTCGCGGGTATCCCACTTTGAGTAACTACTGATGACACGAGTGACGTCACACAGACTTTTCTTCTACAGTATTGTAAAGAGTAGACTTGTCCCTTCATATTGATATAAAATTTTGTACAAATTTCCCAAAATATCATAGGCTATTGATTGCATAATTTAATTGTGCGTTTCTTTTTTTGTTCAGTATATATTTATAAAAAAGTAACAAACAAACACACAATCTCTGCATTCCATTGAAATCGCAAGGAAATTGTCTGGGAATCTGACAACTAGTTGTGCAGTAAAATGAATGTTTTCGGAACATCTTGAAAAGGAAAAAAACAACGAATCTTTTCAAAACAACTTCTCTGTTGATTAAATATTCATTCCATCCAAACTAAAACGAATATTTTCTTTTTTGTCAGTTTTCAGTCATAATGATTAGACTATACATATAGCTATTAATTCTGATATATTTACATTTGGTGTGGCAAAGCCCATCTATATAACTACTAAAGTACTGCCAATAGCAGCTTCATATTATGAGACTATAACTGAAGTTGGTCTTTGCACCTACGAGCGACTTAACAGTGTCACTACCGAACTTATCGGTATCTTCTGCTTTGATCCCGAACACCAGCTGCCTGTCTCAAGTGTCTGTAAGATCAACAAATTTACGCCTGGATTATTAACCAATTCAACCTTATCCGGTTGCACGATCAACATCAACATGCCGGACTGCAAATATAACTCTAACCTGATTACTGCGGGCTTCCGTTGAGTGCGTGCGCCGGGTATATGTCGCAAAAAAATCGGAAAATGTTTTACGACTCTTGATTAGTTACTTACAAAATGTTATTTGTTACTATTTTATGAATTGAGAATATGATATGTATATACATTAAAAACAAATGAATTATTAACGAAAGTTGCGAAGCCTTTTCAATTGTATGGTAAAAAGCGCGTGACGTCAGCTGTTATCTTTGTGCCGTTCTAGATATTGACCTGATCTGACGGTAATAAGCGGGAAATTTGAAAGTTGGAAAAGACAAATTATTTTTTGCGAATTCTCATTACGGAAATATAAATATAACCAATAAACTGCATAGATGTTGCAGACCAACTGGTATAACTAGCGCGCACCATTCAGTTTGTCTGTGACACATGTGGCAGATATACCAGTTGGTCTGCCACATCTATGCAGTTTATTGCTTAAGTGTAGACCATATGGTCATTTGATCCCTTCTTTTAATATGTTCCACCACATATTTCCGATTGATATATTTGTCACTGGTAGTTCATGCATTAGTCCATATATAGTAAAAATCATATTTGGTATACAAAAGTTATAATATACTTTTATTCTAAGATGAACACATTTTTGTCTGGAAATTGCTATTGCTTGAGATGGCTTCTGGCTGTTTTGATTTGTCTGTACATATCTGATAACTAACCATAGCAAGGAATTGTCACAAGTAAACTGTAGCATATGATCCCTAGTTTTGGTTGCATCATAAATAATCATTCAATGCATTGTTAGTTTGACAACATTAGTCTTTTTGGGAAAACTTCGGTTTTTACGAAAAACGAACCAAGTACTCATTTGAATTTCAATGGGTGTTTTGTTGTGATAATGTTAAGGTCTACACCTCAGCAAAAGAATATTGAAATCAAGGGAGGGACCATTTTAAACATCCCCCCCCCCCTATCTTAATCAATCTTAATTACTACCGATCCTTTGTTAACAAATCTCAGTACAAATATTCCCCTGGTAGACCTTTCATTGATATGTTAATTATGAGAGCAACACAAATCCAAAATGGCCACCACGAGCTCTGATTTGTTACTTATGAATCAGCTGAATTTCGTTTATGATTGTAGCTGAAAGATCATCTTTGGATATGATATAGAAATGAGGGTTATAAACAAATTCAAGTTTTTCGACGTCTTTGGTATTGATGTTTGAGCTTTTCAATACTGCGTGAAATTGACTATTAAGTTTGAAAAGATTATTGACTTCGCTCAGCTGTGAAATAATTTAACAACCTCTCCTTAAAAAGCAAGAGGCCTAGGTTCATGTTATTTCGCCAGGAACATTCTGTAACAAAAGGACATTTAAAGTATTTTGAATGAATGACCTTGACTTGCATTGAATGTGACCTGCATGAAAATAGTGACTATAAAAATCATCTTGAATGTTTGGCGATTTTGGCGTTCTGTCAGTTCTTCCTACTGAGATTTCATGTATGGTAAACAAAAAATCGTTTATAATCTTCTACCACATACCCAAAGCATCCAGGGTAAGAAATTTAGCCAGTGCCTTTGGAAGGGTAATGACAAAGACTTTAAAAAATAATTTTGATCATATGTCAAAAGCAGGTCCTGTTTTAAAAAGCCCTTACAATTGTTAACAAACCCTTTCTAGTTTTAAAGTGTTTTACTGGTTTCCTTGGTAGAAATTAATTCAGTGTAATGTTTTAATGTGTAAAGCGTGATTTGTGCAAAATTTATGTCTCAGAACTTTGTTTAGAAGGCGCAAAGTTTGTATGAGGAAATCAAGAGGCTAGGTAGGAATATTCTCTAATGAGCTCCATGATGGACCGCATGCTTGTTTTTTTTTCTTCTTTTCTGTATTGTTTAACGGCCCATCGACATTGGGAGTCATTGAGGACCAACAATGCTGTAAAAAGAGACATTCACGAAAATAAACACATCAAACCAAAACCTAATAGCTTAAAATATGTAAAGGATTACAGAAACACATCAATATTGAACAAATTGGCTGCACATTATATCATATTGTCTTGTAAAGATCGAGATAAATAGTGTAAATAGTCATATATTAATGCCCATGCAAAAATGTTATAAATTACTAAGTTACATATGGAACCTAGTTTTTCGTCACCCACTACATAATCGTAAGTGGCGACATATCTGGGAACCAAACCAAACCGAAACTCCCTGCTGAATTTGTTTTGTACCCTACCGACTTTCTTTTTGTTTCTTTGCTTAGCAATGGTTCTCATTTGTAAATCATACGAAAGTCCTTCAAATAATAGTTACGATTACCTGCTTTATGTTTGGCAGTTGTCAGTATGATGGGTGCCTTCTCGTGGTATTTTAGTGAGTTAGTAATGTCAAACTACATTATGTAAGGCTCCCGGACATGTGGAAATACTTGGTAGTAAAAGGTAGATACAAGTTTCACAAAAATTGGAATCAATGCGAAGACAAAAAAAATCACTCAGTAAAACCCAAAAATCGGTGAATAGTTTCCAAGTTATCCTTGCCCTCTCTGGTTGGCCATTCATTCATTACCAATTTTCATCAATTAAAACGCCAGGACTAACCGCAATGTGTAGCTTGTCATGAACCATTTATAATAAATCACTTGTTAAAAGATTGCATTGACCTTTAGACAACATTTATTGTAATATAATTAATCTCAAATCTCTCCTCGAAACGGTGATAATCATAATAATTATAACATACCTGAAAACTGTTGATCTGATCAAAAGTATATAATTAACCATAGCCAATTTCGCTTTTAAAGTTGACACTTGTCGTTTTTTCCTTTTGTTTACTAGATGTAATTTCCTTTTGCGTGTTTTATCTACCTTTTATTGGCCTTCTTCTGTGATGATGGGCCGGTTAGTACTCAATTTTTTTTTTATAAAGTCGGCATCCGTTCCGCAATATTGCAGATATATACTGTAGAAGCATTAACACTCATCCTTGGAAAGCCTTAGCTGTGAAAAGGATGTTAAACTGAATAGAAATCAGACTAAGTTAAACTCCAAACAGAAAAAGATGCGTACGAGTTTTATACGAAAAATATTTATGATATATATATTTCAGGTTAACAGAGATCAGATGTTGAAAACACACGATGGAAAGGAAATGTCTGCAATAAAGGTTATATCAGCTGTGATAGGTTACCTGAAGGGCCACATGATGGAAACGATAAAAAAAATCGTGCAGTCGATGTTCCGGAGTCAGAAATCAGATGGGTAGTGACTGTACCCGCTATATGGACTGACCCGGCCAAACAGATGATGCGAGAGGCAGCTGAAAAGGTAAAAAAATTATCCTATAGGGACACCAGTATAACAAAAAAAAGTAATATTAATATAACACAAAGATTGATACGATATACTGCTTGTGTAAACACTTTGACCGAGTTCAACTTATGGTTTTGCTGAATTTTTTATATTATTTTCCTGTATATATTCAGGCTGGAATTGCGAGAAATCAGTTAATCCTAGCGTTAGAACCCGAGACTGCATCGATGCTTTGTAAACACCTTCCTGCATTTCATCTTCTCTCAGGAGACCGCACGGACAAAGTTGAAACATTCCGATCAGGATCAAAATACATCGTTTTCGATTCTGGGGGTAAGATTTAGTTTAGATCGCAAATTTTGTCATCTGACATACTACATAACTCCTACTTAACCTACTCGGGTGTAAAAAGTGACGAAAATCGGTTTCAAACTTTCTTCATATACCTGCTTTAATATTTGATTGTATAATATACCATGCATTCCTTCCGATATTTTTTTAAACTGTTTAAATCATTACAGAATACATTTTACTTGATTTATCCTTAGGTGGTACCATGGATATCACTGTACATGAAGTTATGAAGGAAGGATTTCTGTAAGAAATTCACGCAGCTAATGGCGGCGACTGGGGCGGGACAAAGGTGGACGAAGCTTTAGAGGAATTATTGGAGAGTATTGTCGGGAAGGCTGCGTTTGAACACTTCAGGGCTAATGAGATACCGAGTATCATAGACCTGCACAGAAATTTTGAGGTAAAAAAGAAGACGTTTACAGGTAAGGATGTTGGAACGAAAACAACGTTAACTGTTCCTCATTCTCTACTAGAATTATTCACAGCGTACAACCCGGGAAAACCTATAGCTTACGCTATTGAAATGAATCACTGTTCAACAGACGTAGAATGGAAGCACGACAAAGTGAGACTCTCCCAAAATAAAACACTATCTTTGTTTGAACAATCGTTCAAGCACATCACCGATCACATGTCTGATATCCTCAGTAAACCGGAGGTTAAAGACTGTGAGGCTATCCTGATGGTGGGTGGCTACTCCGAATGTCCACTTCTCCAGGACGCCATCAGAAACGTCGCCGGAGACATTTGTTTAATCATCCCTTGTGATGCGAGCCTGGCCGTACTGAAGGGAGCCATGATTAACGGACACTGTCCAAATACTGTGTCAGAGCGGATATGTAAATACACATACGGGGTATGCTCTAGATTCTCGTTTGGAAGGGACGAGTGTGACAAATATCGACTTGTTGATGAGGATGGTGTTGTGATGTGTGCAAATTGTTTCAGTATATTGGCCAAAAGAGGATCACCTGTGAAGATTGGTGAATCTTCAATAACTCGATCATTTACAGTAGGATATTCAGGAGCTAAATATATTACGTTCATAATGTATGCTTCAATAGCTGCAAGTCCTAGATATGTTACTGACGACAGTTGTCAGAAGATAGGACAAATGACACTGCTAATGCCCGATACATCGTTAGGCAATGACAGAGGAGCAAACGTAACGATGTACTTCGGGGGCTCAGAGATTGAACTCACTGCTGTAGACAAACACACTGGACGTAAGATTAGTGCATGCTTTGACTTTCTTGGTTAGATAACATTTTTTGTGCAATATCAACGGAAGGGTTTAATGCCATACATTGCTATCTTTACAGTTATTGCCTATCATATATTACAGTTATTAACTTGCTTTAGAGGCATTCCTACCATAATCAAGTACATTTTGACATTACTTATACCGAAAGAAATAAAATAATGAGTATCAGTTTTTTTTTATGTGGTCCTGATAGTATTTATTGTAATAACACCATCAAATCAGTTTTTGATATATGACCTATAACATATGACGTTTTTTTAGAAGACGTATTTAAATACGGACCTTGTTTTGTGACAAATCATTATTTTTTTTATTGAAGACGCCCTGATGTTTACTGAGTAGTTCTCATCAATTGAGAAAGTGAATTGTAAAAAAACTTGCACATACTTACCTTTCCTTATAATGACTTTTAATGAACCAGTTGCTTAATCGGGGTGTTACGTCCTTGTAATATGAGATCTTCCGGATCATTTTGAAAAGTACAGATGTCGGTGATACGGGACATTTCAACCTACAGAGACCCATGCACATGAATAAACAAGCATGCTGTTCTATTTTTTCTCTGACAAACTTGAGTAACTAGTGTTGACAATGAACTATACCTCATCAACAATCTGCATGTCATTAATGCAGATAATATATATACATTGTCTACTGCTACATTGTATACATAATTAAGCATTGTTTATATAATTGTTATGTTTGTTCATGGACGGAATTTTTGTTTATTCATTGGTTGTCGAGGTCAGCTTCTCGATTCGGGATTCAACTCTGCAAATTCGAGATTGAAAAGAATACTGTTAATAGTGTATTTCATTGTACATGTATATAAAGATATGTAAGTATTAACCACACAATGAAACATCGGAAGTTTTACTAAATTGTGTCTAATTTATTCTGGTATATAAGCAAAACAAATTGATCATTTTTAATATCGATTATATAATCGACAAAAACTAAATGACTAACTAAATTCTTCAATCAGTAACTTGAATTGATTTGGTAAGTTTGAACAAGAGTTAACATAAAAATGTTATGATCGATTGGCCAAGTGGAGAGCGCATTTGTATTTTACCATAATGAATTGGGTTCTATTCCCTAATTTGACCTGAGAAAATATGGCATCACCTGCCCGACCACATGGGTAATCTCCCGAGCCAACAACAGTTAGTAATGGAAGTTGATAAACTCGCTTAAAAAAAGTTAACAGAGGTGGAATAAATCAGGTTTACTTTTTCGTTACTTTTCTCCCGTTTCTTCTCTTTTTGATGATGCTCCCTCTTTCTATGTACCTAAACTTTTTTATCCCAAACTCGCCATCGTTAATTTCTTTTCCTTATTGTTTTTACCTTTTGTTTTACCCGAATTATCCACAATTGTTTTTAAATGTATCTTGCAAATATTTTGTGTGATTTTGATTGTGACTCGCCATCGTTAATTTCTTTTCCTTATTGTATTTTCCTTATTGAATTTACCTTTTGCTTTACCCGAATTCGAGACTGTTTTGACTTTCTCGGATAGAGTTTTGGAATTCAGGGTTTGCTGCGGATGAAATAATTTGTTAAATATGGTAGTGCCCTGCTCGTTTTATTTATATTTCGATTTCGATAGCATTCAATCCATTTTACATTATATCAGTGGAGAGGACGTTGTTACCAAGGGTTGATCTTAAACCTAAAAGCGTGTACCAGTTCTCCTCTCACATAAGGCAATTCCAAACACACACATATATATGATTATTTTATCATTGTGATGTTATGTGGAAAACAATAGGACAGTTTTAAGCAACATTGCATAAATATTTAGTATTTACTGAAAAAAATGAAATTTTCGCGTTATGGCTCTTAAAACTAATCGCAGTGTTAAACTTTCTTGTGTTGGCAATGATTCTGAAACCTATATTATTGTTAGCTATATAAGCCACAAGTAACTTTTTGCATGTAGATATTTTCGCACGTATTTACTCAACGCGACGCGAAAATTTCCCCTTTTACAGTATGTAGTTTTATTAAGTTGTATATATATATGTAGAGATTAAAACATTTTAATTTCATGTTCATCAGACAATTTGTAATTTGGTCATTTTAAAAGTGCATATGCAGTATGTCGGTGAGATCAAACGCCAGACTTTTCAATACGCCGAGACCTACATGAGAATGGTCAAGCAGGCTGTTCTTTCTTTTCACTGAGAAACTTGAGTAACCAGTGTTGATCATGAACGATACCTTATAAACCATATACATTTGTTATTTCAGAAATTATATATTTACATACAGAATATGAAATGGTAAAATCCATATGACATGCCACATCAGCCCGACGACCCAATATCAAACCGAGGGCTGGAAACCTGCTTTGGAATATTTTACTCTATTTATCATCAAAATCTCGAAACCGAGCCGCTGTGTGATGACGTTGACAAACTTATTAATTTCGTATCTAGAATGGCGCTTACAATAATTTTGTGGTACCTTGACATCTTATAATAAATTTATATTGGCATAATTTGTCGTCAAGTTGCTTTATTTTTTGCGATGACCTAAATGCTAACGAACCCAGAAAGTTCTCTGACCATATGCCTATTGATACCGAAAATATCTGGTGGCCATGTATGTTCCTACACTGACCGAATCACTTTAAATTGTAATATACAGTCTCATATACTGCAATTTAGTTTACTAACAACATATAGGCAAATGCAACACAGAATGTAAATATAAAAAATCAATACATTAAAACCAGAAACAAAAGGTTAAAATGTGTAAAAGATGTCAAAATATATCAAAGGCAAACGAATTGTTTATGAAATATATCAGCCTTTTTTGTTCAACAAGTATAGCAAATACTATTAGCCATTTTACAAATCATATAAGGCGTCATATCAATGTTGTATATTAATATTACTATTACAAATAACACTTGGCTGTAAAATTTCTAAAACTTGCCATGTGTGGAATTTGGCTAATTCCCAAATGTTGGAACCCCCCGCTCTAGTTCCCAAAGGGAGGGGGTTTAATCCTATTCTTTACATGCGTGATACATCGTTCATTGTAATCAAGATATCACAAAATATCTGTTTTCATTTAAAATTTACCCGAAATAATTTGGGTGTATTTCTGTAATTTGTGAAGACTTGAACGTTTTGTCAATTTTTAACATCCACCCACGAAGTCAGGAAAAAAATCCATGTAGTGATTTTTACCTCGTTTCAAACTCTGATGTATAATTGACTGTGTTTTGCTTCTTCACGTCGGTGAGATAATAATTGAGAAGGTGACAACAACATGTCAATTTAAAGTTAAAATTCAAAATAACCAAGAGGCCTAGTGCGATGCTATTTGGCCAGTAACATGATGGGATGAGGGGCTACCAAGTTTGTTCAAATAAATTACCTTGACTGATAATCAAGGTCACGGGTGTCAAATATGTTTAAAACCTTTAAACAACTTCTTCTGAATAACCAAGAGGCCTAGGGTAATGATATTTCGCCAGTAACATGCTAGGATGAAGGGGTACCAAGTTTGTTCAAATGAATGACCTTGAATCATATTCAAAGTCACTAGGGTCAAATATGTTAAAAACATTTAAAGAACTTCTTCTGAGTAACCGAGAGGCCTAGGGTGATGATACTTGGCCAGTAACATGCTGGGAGAAAGGGGTACCATGTTTGTTCAAATAAATTACCTTGACTGATATTCAAGGTCACACGGGTCAAATATGTTTAAAACATTTAAACAACTTCTTCTGAATAACCGAGACAGCTAGGGTGGTGATATTTTGCCAGTATCATGCTGGGATAAAGGGCAACCAATTTTGTTCAAATAAATGACCTTGACATTTATTCAAGGTCACAGGGATCAAATATGTTCAAAATCTTTAAACGACTTCTCCTCAATGACCAAAAGGCTTAGGATGATGATATTTGGCCAGAATCATGCTTAGATGAAGGGCTACAAAGTTTGTTCAAATGAATGACCTTAACTCATATTCAAGGTCACAGGGTTTGTAAAAACCTTTAAACAACTTCTTCTGAATAACCGAAAGGCCAGGGATACTGATATTGGGCCTGTAGCATGATGGGATGAAGTGCTACCAAGTATGTTTAAATGAATGACCTTGACCCACTTCCAAGGTCACAGGGGTCAAATGTCTTAAAATCTTCAAACGATTTCTTCTCATTAACCAAAAGACATAGGGTACTGATATTTGGCCTGAATCATGCTGGAATGAAGGGCTACCAAGTTTGTTCAAATGAATGACCTTGACCCACTTTCAAGGTGACAGGGGTCAAACATGTTTAAAATGTTCAAACCACTTCTCAATAACCAAAAGGCTCAGGGAACTGATATTGAGCCTGTAGCATGCTGGGATGAAGGACTACCAAGTTTGTTCAAATGAATGACCTTAATTCATTTTAAACCTAATGTCCTTGTTCGACATTCAATGTCACAGGCATCATATGTTTAAATCTTTTAATTGGTTCTTATGAATCAAACACTGATATTTTGCCTGTAGCTGGATTTTAGTCCACTTTTGAGTTTACAGATGTGAGATTAATAACAGGTGAGCGATGTAGGCCCATTGGGCCTCTTGTTTAACATGTGTTTCCTTATTTCGGGTTGAGGTGTTTTGTTCACACATTTTGAAATACGTCATCAGTAAAATAACTGGACGACATTCGTAAAGAGCTATGGCGGAAAACTACCCATATTTCCTTAAGTTTGCATTTATGAAAACGGAATAAAATTAGTAAACTGGTTGCAACAGTTTGTATTTCCGATGCAAAAAAACAGTTAACTTGTGACCAGACGAAGTGAAAGGTGCAAGTTCAAATCCACGTTCAGGTTCTTTTTTCTTTTAAAAAATAAGAAATAAAAAAATAAAAGGAAGCACATGTTAATGGGTTTTTTTAATATGCAGGCATGTGATATTTTTCCTTAATCAAGTAATAACATTTTTCAAGTCATTGAATCAGTTTATATGTATTTTAATAACATATACCTATTGATTTATCTTCTATGGAATCATGTCAACAAATCACTCTACACGTGTACCGTACAGCTACGCTTTGTAGATAAAACATTATTTTAAATGATATTTTGTTTTATTCTCCAGTTGGCACTTGTAATTTTATCGATTATTTAAACACGAACAAATGATGCAGAATTACAAAGCAATGTGGGATTCTTGCGTCAGAATAAAAAAAAAATGTTCAAGTAAAAATTATGCCATTTGTTTGTTTGAGTGCAGCACAAAATAAGGATCGCAATACACGTTATCCGAAATTATATATATCATTTTGCCATTCATAGATGCAGGAAAAACAAAATCAAGATGTGTGTTTTGTAAGAAAGCAGGTAACGGCATGACGCAGGCAGTAGTAATAACAATTAAATCCTTTCAAAACATGTGGGTAATAATTGTACGATCTTGTGTTGCAAACACCATATTATTTGTTTTAGTTTCATACCAATAACGCGAAATAATCATTTTGCTGAGTATTTATCGTGAAACGCATGTATCAATGGTCATGACATTGGATTTGGCTGTTAACAATAATCTGTTCTTAGACATAGGATTCCGATAGAGCTACCTGTATAAAAATTACCTTACGACGCGTCATGACAGTTCACGGCGGCACCCGCTCATTAGCGGATCACAGCTTTGGGGAAATAGGCATAGCGACCCGCCATAGTTCTTTCAAAATCTCACAAGAATTTGAGGATTTTGCATTAAAACAATCTTCAGCCTTATTTCCTTCAATACAAAATTAAAATAAGTATATAGTTGCATCACCAAAAACTTATAATTTCAATACAATTTATCATAATCTAAAGGTGACTGAGCATGGTCGAAATGAGAAGTTTTTCATTTCGAAAAAGCATAAATGAAAATAAACATTACGATCAACATTTCTTTGTACCACAAAGAATAACATTATCAAGATATAAAACAGCTTCGCAGAAATACCCTACTGGATTTAGCACTCATCCTTAGGTGAAGCCTGTACTGGTGAGGGAAAAATAAGCATGATGCATCTCAATGCATGTCGCAGGAGGCGACTTGCGTGGGCCCCTTAGGAAAAACACGGCTAGATTATACAGTATTAAACGTGTCAACAGTCAAGGTCATCGAAGGATGTGCCTCCATGTGTGAATGTATGACATGGAAGGAAATAAAGTTGATCGGTCGCCCCACTGCAACATGTGGGCTCTCTATATTCCTCACTTCACTTCTATTTCCTTTCGGTAATATCGCCATTGGTTCTTCATATGACCTGGTTATTGAGAGGACGTTCACATGTTTTAAATATCTTTTCGAAACCGTAAGTGTCTCTTCAATTTTAGGCTATCTGAAAGCTGTTGGTCTTTTTGATAAAATGTGAGTCATCTTAGCCAATTTCAATATTCAATTGACGTTTGTCTTTAAACCTTTAACTTTGCTTGGTATTTTTATTTTGCATTTCTTTTTTTCGTCATTTGTTGACCCTTATGACCTATCCTGTGTGGACTCCATATATATCGTTTTACTGCAACGACAGAATGACATTAAGCCGATAATTTAGACTACTAAAACGAACTCCTTGTAATAAATTGCACTGATACAATTTAACCAAAAGCTGGTTGAAAATAAATACACCGTCGAAATCCGGGTCAAATGCGTTTTATTCGCTCGTTAGCTGATGATGGGAATTAGAAAGTTTCCTCGTTGGGAAAGATTTGAAGACGATGTGTCCCGTGAAAAGCTTTCATTTTACAGAAATATTAGGAACTATAAAACCGTCAATAACCCAGTAAAAATTAAATAACTAAATAAATATACAGCATTTGATATAACGCCCTATTTAGCTAGAAATCCAACAATCAATACAATTAGCATATACATTAATCAGTACAATATTGAGGAATTCGCAGGAGCTGCCTTATCAGGCGCGAACTATTAGTCCTCTGCCACCTGGCTGATATTTCCCTTTGTCTGTATGTCTGCATGTGTCCTGGAGATTTATTGTGTTCTGCTTCTAGTGGGACCGTGCTTCCAACGGTATTATTTATAGTGCCACCTCACTTGAATGCTACAGCACAGATACCCCAACATCCACCCCAGACCATTTCAAACTCCACCAACCAAACCGAAGCAAACAAGTTCTCTAACATTCTAACATTTTCACCTACCGTAACTTACCACATTTTAAAACGAGTGCTGTTTGGTAGGTTTAAAGGCATACCTACATTGGATATGCATCGTCCGACAACCTTCATCAATTAATAACACCATCATATGAGAACACTATTCATGTGACGTGATAGGATAAACCTTAAACAAACTAAAGAAACAATCATGGCACGGCAGGAGGCGAGCGCTTGGCAGCTGTCCAAATACCCAGACCCGAAGAATGTGCATTCACAACATGAAGTTTAGCAGCAATTTAATTTATAATTACTGCCAAAACAACACCCGCTTAAGCTTTATTGGCTGACTAACAGCAAGATTGTCATTAAAGATATACTTCATTTGCCCTGTTATTCCGTTATACATGTATATACTTTATTTCTCTCATTTCCGTGTAAGATCGAGCTGACGACGGTAAGAAAGGGGTGTAGGAAATTTCTATCTTATAACCTATTTCATGTGACGTGACGCCACAATAGCTCAACAATGACGTGACGTCATGAATTTGGAAAATAACCAAATTTGAAAAAAAACTTGGGTGGAATTCCCTATCCTACACCTTTGGGTATAAAAGAGTCTTGCAATATTAAAATATTATGAAAATATTCTCTTTATAACCGATCTAGATTACGGACATCAAGAGGAAAACAAATTACGATGGTTGCAATGTGGACAGCACAGCGATTATGGCTTGATTACTAGACAGTTAGCATGGTTATGGTACCTTTTACAGAATTATGTTCCTGGTTCCTTCGGCATCGTATTTCATTGAGGTAGCACTTTTAGTCATCAAATCCGTAGCATTGTATATGTGTATTTCAGACATTTGTAACGAAAAACACTAATCATCATTTGTTTAAAATGATGTAATGTGTTATATTGATAGATTTACAATATATCCTAAAAAGAGAAAGCACTGATTTCTCAACAATACAATTGAAAGATAACAGGGTAATGATACCATGAATATATATGAAGATATTTGAACGTTGCTACATGTAAATGATGCACAAGGTTTTGAGTTCAATGTTATGGAATGCCCGACGTTTAGCATAATTTTGTTGTATTTAGATAGTAATACTGGAAATTGCCAGTTTTATTGGGGGGTTTTCACCAGAATTCTGAAAAAAAATACTATCGAATTGAAAATATATTTTGTAAATAAGATATCACAAATATGCGAGTATTTACTAAAGGGAGATAAGCGTGTGGAAAATAAAGGAATTTGGAAGGGGAGATAACCTTGTACTTAGTTTTTGTAATTACAATCAATGTTGTTAGGTTGATGATAATAAAGATTGAAAGTATTTGAAATTTGTTACACGTACATGTCACACATGGTTTTGAGTTCAATGTTATGTAATGCCCTAGGTATCAGAGGAAGAAATATCATTATTGAAACTCTACTCAAAACTGATAAGTTTAAGGGATGTGTACTAAATTTGTTTATATCTTATTGTTAAAATTGTAATTTAGATAATAACACTAACAAAATTGCCATTTTGTTTTCCTCATTGAAATATTGAAAGGTATTTTTTCTAACATAATTTTGTAAATAAAACATCCGTAATAATCCGTAGTATTAAATTAAGGGAGAAAATGATGTGGAAATACAGGAAATTGTAAAGGGATATAATCTTGTTCTTTGTGCCAATTTTTTGAGATACCATTTTTGAACATTACAATCAATGTTGTTTGATTCAATATCATGAAATAGATCATTAGATAACTAACCAATTTATCTTAAATATAGATACATTATATAATAAATAGTACATTTAGTATATATGTGAAATATGTTAACTTGAATACATTTTTGTAGCTTGTTTCATGCCAAATCTATTGTAAAATGATAAAATTTCATATACTGAAGATATTATATATGTAATCATTTGCTGTTGCTATTGGTAAATAAACTATATAGCTAATGGATTATGACCTGGAAACTGATGTACAGTATATAGTTTTTGCTCATTACTTAAACATTTTTGTCATTTCCTACGTTTACTCATGTGACCTTGGTACTTGAATCTCAAATGCAAGTTCAATTTTATGTATACATTTTCCCTCTTGAGTGAATGTTAAGAAAGGGAGATAATTTCGATCTAGTGTTATTTTGTGGTGTTACAAGTATGATTGGTTTCATGTGTGGTCAAATAAAAGGAAAACGTGTGCAAGGTAATGTAAGGTATACTAAACAAATTGTCAACTAAGTATAGTGCAGACGAACAAAAGCTGTATGCTGGGAGGACTTACTTGTATGTATAACAATATACCAACCAAAACATGTATATTTTATTTGTGTATTTGTCTTGTATGTTTTTTCTCTCTTTCCTTTTTTCTGTTGTCAGATTTGTCATGTAGGGTTATAGAAAGATTTGGGAAAGTGTGGAAGGGGAAATCTGGATATATAATTACTGTCTTGAATACAGGTGCATAGTACAGCTATTTATTTTCCATTATTTTGTTTTTACCTGATTATTAAAATAATGTAATGTTCTTAATTGGGATTTCTTCAAGCAAGTATATTGGGGGGTCTATTAATAATTATATAAACTTTAGTTGAGGGAATAAGTATCTTATCAGCAAATTGTCAAGGTTTAGGTGACAAGGTTGAACGTTAGGATAAATTTACATATTTGAGAGATAGAAAAGACAATATCTATTGTCTTCAAGACACACATTTTACTGAGGAAAAGAAGGATCTAATAATACGGGATGAGAGGGGCTATGATTGTTATTTTGATTCTGTTAAATCTAACTCTAGGGGGGTAGTAATTTTGATCAATAACAACTTTGAAGTGAAGGTACTAAAAGAAAAGAAGGATTTGACAGGAAACTTTTTGGCACTGGATTTAGAAATTGAGGGAAGAAAACTTACTCTGAAAACTATTTATGGTCCTAACTCAAACTTGAAAACATTGAGAAAACTTTTCATGACTTTAAAAATGAGCATTGTATAATATGTGGCGACTTCAACTTGGTTCTTAATCCTGATTAAGATTAGGATACAAGTTACAAACAAATTAACAATCCGAAGGCAAGGGAAAAGGTTTTAGAAACAATGAAGAATTTGGATCTAGTTGATATATTTAGAGAGAAATATCCTAATACAAAAGATACACATGGCGAAAAAGTAGACCAATGAAACAAGCTATGCTTTATTATTTTTTAGTATCTGGAAGTTTAATTCAAAGTTTTAGTAATACAAGTGTTGATTCAGGCTATAGATCGGACCATACCTTCCCAAAAAATACATTAAAGTTCAGCAAATTCAAAAAAAAGGTAAGGGATAATCGAAATTTAATAACTCTTTGTTGCATGACCAGGAATATCTTAACGTTGTAAATAATACTATAGCAACTATAAAAGCTCAATACTGTATCCCCATTTATAATCCTGAATAAAAAACATTTTTTTATACAAATTTACAGTAAGTAATAGATGACCAATTATTTTTAGAAACTTTGTTAATGGAAATAAGCGGCAAATAAATTTCTTACTCGTCATATAAAAAAAGCAAATTAACTTAAGAGAAAATTATCTATTAGATGAAATTCAGAAGCTTGAAAATAAGAATGACATAAATTTGGAACAGTTGGATAGAAAAAAAGGAATTAGAAAACAGTAGAACGCATAGGGTGAAGGGAAGTATAATTCGAGCAAAATTTAAGCTTTATGGTAAGATGAAGGAGAAAAAACAACAAATTATTTTTTCAGTATAGAAAATAGAAATTTTACATCAAAAATTATTCCAAAGCTGCCAATGAAAAATAATACTCCACTGTTGATAACGAAGTTAAAGAAATAGATTAAGATGACTTTCTAGATTTTGATGTGCCAAAATTGAATAAAGTAGAAGCTGACAGTTTAGAAGGATTAATAACACTAAAGGAGGCGTCTAAAACTCTTAGAAACATGGAAAATAACAAAAGCCCGGGTTCGGACGGATTTACTTCAGATTTCTTTTAATGTTTTTGGAAGCAGCTTTAAAACTTCGTGGTTAGGTCATTAACATATGGTTAATTAACTGGTCAGTTATCTGTTACTCAACGCCAGGGCATCATTACATGTATTCCTAAGGCAATAAATCAAAATATTTCATAAAAAATTGTCGGCCTATCCCTCTTTTAAATATTGTGTACAAAATTGCATCTGGATCTATAGCTAGTTAAATTAGTTTTAAAATTGATAAACTTGGATCAGACAGGTTTTATATCAGGACGTTATTTAGTGGAAAATACTAGGCTCATCTATGACATCATGCAATATGCTAAAGAAAATATTATCCATGGAATGCTATTATTAAATGTTATTGAAAAAGCGTTTGATTGGGTCTCTTAGAAATGTATAAATAAAGTACTTCAAATTTGGGAATGATTTGAGAAATTGGGTAAAAATATTACATTCTAATCCTTGTTCTGCAATTGATCAGGGGGTTACTTATCATCGTTCTTTAATATAAAACGGGGCTGTTTTATTGATATTGATGACTGTCAGATTCTAAATTCCCAATATGCAGACGACACTTCTTTAATACTAGATGGCACAGAAAAATCTTTGAAAGGAGCTGTTGAGGAACTAAATTTGTATGCTAAGATTTCTGGTCTAAAAGTAAATACAGGTAAAACCCAAATTGTTTGGTTAGGTAGCAAAATGTATAATAGTGATGTCCTTCTTCTAGATATGATTTTTTATTGGGGGGTTGACAAGTTTACACTTCTTGGTATTGAATTTGATGTGGATTTACACAGAATTCCTAAAATTAATTTTGATAAAAAAGAACTAGTTAAACTTAATACTTTAATCATGGGATGCAGTAAAAGAAAGCTTACTCCTATTGGGAGAATTTACATAATTAAGTCTTTATAAATTTCACAGATGAATGATCTTTTTATCTCCTTACCAAATCCAGATAAAAGATTCATAAAGCAGCTAAACTCAATTCCTTTCAGTTTTTTATGGAATGGTAAAAATGACAAAGTAAAGCGTGAGGTCATTATTCAGAATCATTTAGATGGAGAGCTTATATTGGTAAACATATTGAGTTTTATTGAATCTCCAAAATTCAGTTGGATCAGAAGGACATTTTGGTCAGAGGGAAAATTGCGTATGATTATAAAAAAACAAGTTAACTTTAATGTCATAGCTAATTGTGGTAGTGAGTATTTAATTAAGATTGGGACTTATTGTAAAAACACATTTGTGGAAGGATGTTTTTAAGGCATGGTATAGACGAAGAACTAAAGTAGAAATGTATAGAAAGAAGGATCATTCCTTATATAAGACACCCATATGGTATAACAAAAACATAACTATTGGAAATAATGACATTTTCTATAGAAAATGGTTCAATAAGGGGATTGCGATTATCAATTATTTAGTTAAAGATATTAGAACTTGTTCCTTTTTCTCTTTCAATGAATTTTGTACTTTTCATGGTTCAATAACAAATTATCTTCTGTATCAAGGATAGATAATGAGCATTAAGAAATACCTTAAGAATCACAATGTACCCAACAATATGTTGAGTTACCCAATCAAACCATTAAATCTTGACGTTATATTAGGAAATAAAAAGGATCACAGGAGTTCTATAAAGTTCTTATTCAAAATAATGTCACAGTAACAGGACAATTTAATGGGGAACTGTTTTGATTTCAATAAGAACACATGGAAACAAATGTATGCTGTTCCATTCAGGGTAACAAATAACCCAAAGTTACAATGGTTACAATTTCGAATAAATCATTACATTTTAACAACAAATTCATATTCATTTAAGATTCGACTAATATATAACCCTCTCTGTGTTTTATGTTTATGGAAAGGGATACAATTATTCATATCCTATGGGAGTGCACTGAAGTACAAAGCTTTTTGACAAATTTTGAAAATCTCTTAAATGCGCTTGCCATTCCATTTTAAAAAAAAAATTGGTTGTATCGAGCAAGCAGGAATTCATAATAGAATTGACAATGAAATTAATCCTTTTTATTAAGGATTATATATACAAAAATAGATGTTTGCACAGCTAACTTAATGTTATGGCTCTAGTAAATTTGATTAAAGAATATTACAATGTTCAGAAATATATTGCTTATGGTAAAAGGGAAAAATATCTCAATAAGTTTACTAAGGAATGGCGAAAATGGATAAAAGTAGTCGAACTTGCCTAAAAATTGATATTTTGTTCAATCACTTGCATTTTGTTATAAGTGAACTTTGTATTATCATAGGTATAGCATATATCAATCGGACCTTTACTCGGAAAATCTGACATCTCTATATTTCTGTCTGTCTCTCTATCTCTCTGCCTGTCTATGTCTGTGTGGATTTTGCATATGTCAGTATCTGTTGTTTTCTTTAATAGCAATAAAGGAATTTAACAAATGACGATGATGTTTGAATGTCATTTTTATGTCAAAATTGTTTATGTAAAATCTTTGAAAATAAACAATGATAAAAAAAACCAAAAAAAAAAAACTGTTCAATTTTAAAAAGGTTTTATGAATATATGTATTTTTTACTATAAATGTTAAAGTCTATAACGCCGTTAAACCATAAAAAGGTTTAAAATAGGATTACAAATATGACGTCCTTTCACAGACAAAAAGTTTGTAGTATATCATATGTTGGTGTGTTGGTTATTGTTATTCTACCCGAATTTGGGTCAGAATCGAGTCTTTCCCATGTTATGCAGGTGGGGTTAAAATAGCCATATAACACATACCTACACAATAATTGACTCTTTTTCCCCGTAGCTTTCAACTTACATTTTAGTAAACTGGGACATTGGCAATGCAACTACAACACTAACAATAGCAAAACCAAAGGTACAACCTAATTTAACTATTCCTGTAAGACCTTCAGGGGAAGCTCATAAACAGTTCTAATGTTTCTTCCTGAGGCGGTGTCACTTACCGATGTCAACATTACCAGTTAGTCAAACGACGTTTCGATGCGTTTTCAATTGCGACGTCATAATAAAATGCAGTCATCTGATTGTTACGACATAAAAGTGCAAGTCTCTGATTCACGTATTCATCGTTGGTATTCAACATTGGACACGATTATCTTTCATACACAGAGATAGATGAAAGTCTTATCATCAAAGTCACTTTTAATTCAATAATCATTCATTGACTAAAAATCAAAACATGTACTACTGCTACGTAATATAATAGCTTACAACCAACATATAATAAAAAGCAAAGTACTAATTTCTGAGTCACAACAATCACAAAAGTTGGTCTCAATGTTACAAATAAAAGTTAACCTCCGTCGTGCGTCATTGCTTTTTAATGTAAAACTGCTTTTGATATAGCTCTCTTTAATTAAATAATATTTACAACTGATTAAACTGCCGCCAAAACAGTCAGCTTATAAGCCAAAAACATCAGTAACGTAGTAAATTCACCCAGAAAAAAATCAAATTTTCTCTAACAGTATTTCATCGTCATATTGTATAGAATTGATACTGATGTGTTTCCGTTAAGAAAAAAACGTTTTTCTACAAAATATATATGCTCAAATGGAGCTTCTTAACACATAATCCTAAGTACCTAACATATCATCAATAAAAGGATAGTTTATTTAGAGCAGATTTAATTCTATTTAAACAGTATGTCAATGTTTTATTATATAAAACTAATATTGATATTGATCTCACTTACAGAACAACGTAGTATATCGCTACACAATCTAGCTATTAATACAGCATATATACACAAATTTCAACACGCCACATAAAGAATGATAGTAATACGATCAATACAAATAATTCTACAACTTTTCCTTAAATTTTATTATCTCGTTTTTATGAACTGTTATTGCTTATCTGTATATACGTCTGAAGACGTTTTTTTCGCGATCTTGTTTTCTGCTTCAAATGCGACTTATGATATCTGTTGATGGAAATACCCGTAAAAACACAATATTTTAGGAAGTTGTACATTATTATATAACATTGGTTGATGGAAATACAGGTAGAAAATACAATATTTAGGTGTCGCACATATTTATAAAATATCTGTTGTTGGAAATACTCATAGCAGAAACTATATTTTAGAAATCCGAAAATATTTATGTTATATCGGTCGACGGAAATACCCGTTGCGGAAACCATATTGTAGAAAGTAGGACATATTTTGTCAACTTCAGACGCAAAACCAAGCAAGATACATTTTCCGCAAACTAACCCTTTTGATTTATTTTCAACATTTGAATAATCAAGTGCATTTTGATTCAACTGGTTTGTTAGCATTATCCTGACGTGTGGTATAGTCTTTGTCCTCCAGGGAATCGTTGATCTTCGAATTGCATTTCTTCCCAGGAATAAGTATCAATATAATTACAAAAGCCACGATGACAGCTGCAGATCCGACGCCAACAATAAGCCCAGTGTTAGAACTTGAGGTCCGAGTTGAACTTTTGTGTGGTTCAGTCTCCTGTTAAAACGATAACAACAATACGTGTCTACGTTATTGAACAATAAAAAGAAAACTCATTAAGTGTTATATCTATAAACGTTAAAAGCAATAAGCAGTGACAAGAAATCCATGATTGATTTAGTGTCCATCATACTAAGATTTTCATTAGTTTTATAGATATTAGCTATTTTCTCTTTAAAACGTCATACAGCTTTGTTTAAGAATATCCTTTCATAGTTGTAACTTCAGAGTTAACGCAGCCATCTTTTTTTCCAAGTCAATCTCAAAATGGCACATACACAACTACAGATCGAGAAAGATAAGTCTAGTACTTCTCGAGAAATTGCGGTCAGAATTATTTACAAAATCCAAGACGGCTAATTTGAATCAATCTAGTTAATCCGATCATTTGAAACAAATGCACAATTACGGTTGAAGGGGAACCTACAAATACAATTGGAGAGGGATATCTGCAGTACTTCTTAAGTAATTACAATAATAAACTTGCACTTAGAATTCAAGTAGGCTGCTAGACGGCTGCCATACGGCTACCTTAATTTTTCCGATCAGTCTCGAAAAAAAACATGGACAACTCTAGTCCAAGTGGAAACTTAATATGAAATTTAGGACAGATTCGTCCAGTAACTTTATGAAAAAGTATTAATTTGAATTCATAGGTTTAGGAGCGGGGAATGGCACCATCATCAGTAAGCAAATGTTTCCTTTTATAAGTTAAAACAGTTTTTCGAATGGCATTGTTCTATCGTATAAATCTAAAATCATAAAAAAACCGATGACCAAGTGGTTAACTCGGGTGAAATTAAATACTATTGAAATGCTTTTTTTCTGTTAAACAAAACTCGAATATCACCAACATTGTGCTTGTTTTCGCCTGATCCTTGGTCTGTAATAAAATCAACAACATCCGCTTCTTGGTCTGATGCGATCACGCGCTGCGAAGTATCACATCCACTTCCGGCTGACGGCTTAGCATTGACAGTGAAGTTGTCTTGACAGCAGGTCCCACTACAACACACCGATTGTTTTCATGCGGCGTAAAACTTACAGGCTTAAAACTTAAACGTTAAAACATACATGTTCAATGATTATATGGTCATAAAAACGGTAAAATAGTTAAGTAGGACCGATTGGGTTTAAGCTGATTACCTTAACGAGCCGTTTAAACAATGTTCAATATATTATTTGGGCATATCAGTTATCAAGTACATTGTTTACGAAATATCGAATAATTCACAAATACTTGTTATATTTCTGGTAGTCGATGGTCATTTAGAATCCCTATTCATGCAGTTCTAGTTTTAGATTTTAATATTTTTGAAAATATACAAGTCAAACGATTTAATTGTTAACATCTATCTGACTTAAAATTATTTTAAAGGTGCATTTAAGACATATTTTTAAAATGAATTATCTTTGTTTAAAATTTCAGAACGATTATCACTAATAATACAAAAATATTAAACATGAATATCCTCACTTTACCTCACATGTAAACGTTTTCTATCTTTAGAGTCGATGCTCATCGAAACGTTTGCGACGTTGACGTATGTCGAAACATTGAATAAAAACACAGCTGTAGCCTCCCATGCATACTGCGAGCAATTAGTGCCTGTGTAAGCTTGTCTGCACTTCTTAGCCACGAAGGATGAACAGACGGCTCCAGCAAACTGCAAAAAGGCATTATAATAAACACAATAATTAAATTACTCTCCTCCTTTACTGTAACACCTGATTTAGAGACTATCTGTGTTAAAAAGACCATTTTTTAAATTTCCGCATTTATGTTACTTTTATGTTTACTTGACCTGCATTTAGAGACCATCTGTACAATGAGGATTTTCAAAAAGTGTTCTCGGAATTCATGTTTGGGATACAAAAACTAGCAATACATGTAATGCAGCATTGTTCGAAGGTAGTTCGGCATAAAAATAGAAATAAATCAACAGAATAGAGTGAGTTGCTTGATAGTGTTCTATATTGTCCTCTGGATGGTCTATTCCGAAGTCACGAAGGAGTCACTTTTCATTACGTTATTTGTGATTGGCAAAGCCAATTTTAGACTCAAAATAGTTTTATCATCTCAGGGTCACGTCATATTCCCCTCTTGTTTTCTTAAGCGTATTCGCGTAAATCCTTCCTTTATTTGTACTTTTATCAGGTTTCTTTTAGGATTTTATGAACGGTGTAACCTTATTGCATTGTTGGGTCTTAAACAAAAAACGAGTGGGATTATATGTAATGAATGCAATATACAAGGAACATACCATGACTGTAGATGTTGAAGATTGGAGGGCAGTTGTAGAGCCAGGCAGCTTCAAACTTACAGTGTATGTTCTACAAGTCAAATGTATTTTTGTTACAAAATTTGTTACATTTACGTATGTGCAGTAATATATATACATTAACATCATGTTAATAAATGAGAGATTTCTCCACTGCGTTCTTACATTGTTAATTTATCTTCAATTTGACATATCTTTAAAAATTCAATGAATTAAAATGTAAGATTGCCTCTTATTCGACCTATCTAACTTAAACATCTTTGTAAATATTTCATTCAAAGAAAATAAAATGTCACCTGTTTGAATGATCATTTCTGGCAATTGAAATGTTGACATTATGAAATATAAATGTGTATATTTGCCAATTTTCGTCACAAATATAAAAATGCATA
This sequence comes from Mizuhopecten yessoensis, assembly GCF_002113885.1. Classification (NCBI taxonomy): domain Eukaryota; kingdom Metazoa; phylum Mollusca; class Bivalvia; order Pectinida; family Pectinidae; genus Mizuhopecten; species Mizuhopecten yessoensis. The sequence goes on from NW_018407089.1 coordinate 502,884, forward strand.
TATACCAAATTCTAGGGAATGAAACTGATTTATGCTATTAAAACATTAATTGCAGGTATAGAGCATACCAGAGTAAAAAAATCCTTGAGTTAGTTTTTAAAATGACATCTTTAGGAATACCAAAATCAATTCGTTAAATATTTATTTATTATCGTTTTTATCTTTTTACTAATACTAACACATATTCCAATTCAACGGAACTCGTCATCTGGAAACGTCCACCTGTAGAATTTCCAGCAAGCAATGTGTGCTGTCGAGATGTTGGACTCTGAAGTCTGCCTTTGTCATCGTCGATACTGACGGTATAGGTCTGTGTGGTGGCGCCCAGGTTACTCAGAGTATACGTAATGTTCTGTGCAATCCCAACGTCAAGGTTCCCTATTAGCAATATATACATGTATATATATGTATAACACAAAATGAATTAAAACCATTAGTATTCAATTATTATACAGTACAGATGGAAATATAATGATAATATAAGTATAATAATCTAGCGAATGATGTATTCTCTGATGTCTTTATTAAGGCACGATTGTCTAGTGGTAGGACTCCCGGCTTGTCACTGAAGTTTGCGGGTTCAAGTCACCTCACGGCACTGTGATGCATCTTTGAACAGGTCACGTTACTCTGGTTGTTCCATGCTACTCCGTTCTTAAAGTAGTACGTGGTTAGGTAATCCTTGGATGATTTAATGCTAGTTTTGATCACCGAAATGGCATTATCGGCTGTATGCCTCTCCAGGGAGTTGCGAAAGATATTGGCTGGTTTCAAAGACCTTATAATCACGGATAATAATGTATGAACTGCTTTGAGACGACCAACGAACTAGGTTGTGATAAAGCGGTTTATTAGAACATCGAACTGTCATTATTATTATTATTCATCGCTTAAATATGCTATACTTATTTGAGTATTTTAATATATCTAATTAATGTTATCCTGGAATTATTTTCGAAAATATATGTACCTGTAAAAAATGCCTCTGCAACTCTCGTGCTCTCCAATAAAGAATATCCCCTCTGGCTTGGGTTCCTTTATTGCATCGCCAAAGGGGTTGTAATATTTTTTTAGTGTACATGATACCGTCGGCAAGGGAATTTAATAATTCCAGCGGTCATAATTTAAAAAGGTAATATTCTTACCGAATATGTGTTGTACGAAAAAGTCCACGCCCACAGGTGTTATCAATTTTCTAGACATTCTTTTGAATTTGATGCCATTTTGATCGATACCACTTAGCTGCACGTAGAAATTCTGCAACATAAATAGATTATCTGTAAAGCCGTCTTCATTTTTTTAAATTTCATTTACATGTGTTTTGGAAATTGACTTGGTCGATCGTTTGCTACTAGGAATTTACATTGGTTAAAGAATTAGTCTGGAGCTCGGAGGGTTCAACATTCGATTCCAATTCTATCCGTACATGTCTATGCTCCTGCTACAACAGGTATATTTATTCCTTTAGACATGTCTCATACTGTTTTTGCGATGGATAAGATGAAAATAGAAGCACTATGTAGGTGCATAAAAATAAAACAGTGTTTATTGTGTACTTGAAATGTGAAATTAGAATATGATATTCAGTCAGAACGAGAGAGAGAGGGGTTATTTGAAAATAAGAAAATGTCATCCGCCTTTTATACTCTGTTGTATGACATGTTTAACATGAATATGTAAGTGGAGATAATCTACGTTCACTGAATGATAAGAGTTATGATATTAAAAAAAAGATGAAAAACTTGTATATGTGACATAAAGAACTGAATGTGACTATACACTCTTGGAAAATATCTTGATAATATATCTCTGGTTTCACTAATGATTATAGTACTATGTTGACTAAAAATAATGTTTTTGCTGCAAACCGGTGCTGGTAAATCGCATCCTGTTCTCTGAGTGTCGCTTTTATTGTACTTGCTCCATGTTTCTCTGTAATTGTATGTGCGGGAACTAGTATATCGCAAACCAACTTCCGGTTAGTCAACTAGAAGCTAGGAAGCGATGACATGTTTTATTATGTTTATTTAGGACCGAAAAGTCATGGTTGATACATAATTTGTAAGATATGAGGTTTCACTGGTGTCGTCAAAGTCAGTAGTTTTTATTTATTTAACATGACTGGTACTGAAAATCAATATCAGTTTCTTTACTTTACTCGCTGGTTGTTGCAAGAGTTTTTCTATTGGGCGGATATTAGTATTACCTATCATACTTCCGGTTTGTTAATTGGCTTGCTCGCAGGCACAGGCTCTAGATCTTTTCAGAGGGATGTGATGGTGTAAGTTAAACATTAATGAATCAGTTATTATAGTAACTTAGATTAGCTGTTCAGATTTTCTATTGATATACAACAGATTGTCTTCTCATTCATTTATGATTACATTTTTTCTTCTCTCGCCAGCCACAGGGGTTTGGTGTGGGTGTCTGGAGTGCACATGCTGTGCTGATATGTGTCACAACACGCATAAACAATATTATCAGTAAAGCATGTGTGTAATTCATGCATTTTCCAGTGATCCAGCTGCAGTTAACTAATGGTTAGCTTTTTTCTCGCATCCCAAAGTTTATGTTATTGGTGGAATAAGGTGATGATACACATATTGAAGGCTGATTTTCGTGACTTGCACTACTTTTTGGGTAATATTTTCATTTATTTTTTAAACATTTAAGCAAAATTTACGGATATTTTTTTCTTCTTTCTATCCTAGACCAAGTCTGACTTTACGGAGATACACATTATTGTGACAGTGTCTCTAGTTTTTATTCAGTAATCCAAAATGCAAGGGTATTATGCTTATATATGTTTTGTGTTGTTGTTGTTGAGTTTTATGTGTCATTTGTCTGTGTGGGAGGTTATTTACTTAAATACCATAACTGATAAGAAATGGGGTCAAGTACAGGATCACCCAAGGGTGTGCTCTGGTAATTTCTGGATAAGTGATCATGGCTAATTTTGAGATATTGTCTTTGAATGTCAGGGGGTTGTATTCATGTAAAAGAAAAAGAGTTGATCTGTTTAATTGGATAAAAGCGAAGAAAAAATCAGTTGTGTTTTTGCAGGAAACGCATAGTTGTGAAGAAATTGAAACCCAGTGGGAAGATGAATGGGGTGGTAAAGGTATTTTTAGTCATGGAAGTACATCAAGTGCAGGAGTAGCAATTTGTTTTGGATATGAAGCAGATATTGAGATACATAGTGAAATTATAGACTCAGAGGGAAGATCCATTATATTAGATGTTTCACTTAATGGAACCAGGATAACATTAATAAATTTATATGGGCCGAATGATGATAAGCCAAATTTCTTTGAAACTATATATAGAAGAATCAGACTGATTTCAAATACTAAAATAATAATGGGAGGTGACTGGAATTTGGTACAGGATATGGAAAAAGATACACATAATATTATGCATGAGAGTCATAGACTAGCCAGAGAACTTATTGATAAGAGTATGGAAGAATTTGAATTATTTGATTTTTGGAGAATCCAAAATTCTGAGAAAAAAATGTACACATGGCGAAGGAAAAACCCAATTAAACAAAGTCGGTTAGATTACTTCTTAGTTTCACAAGATTTACTTAACATTGTTACAAAATCTAGTATCACACCCGGTTATAAGACTGACCATTCCTGTATATCACTAGCTTGCATTAATAAAGAAAATATGAGAGGAAAGGGGTATTGGAAATTTAACTCAAAATTATTAAATGATCAGAATTGGGTAGATTTAGCAAACCAATGCATTAGGGACACAATAGAAGAGTACCTGATAGAGGGGGATTTAGATGCATTAGAGAACATAAATTTAAGGGTAAATGACCAAATGATGTTTGAAATAATCAAAATGAAGATTAGAAGTCTAACAATAGAATACTCAATTCAAATTTCAAAAGAAAAGAAAAAGAAAGAAAGGATGATCTCTGAAAAAATACAAAACATTGAGAAATTAATGAACAGTCAACCTACTAATCAGTTATACGAAGCATTAGAAAAAGAAAACAGGGCTTTATCAGATATAAGGAAGGAAAAGACTGAAGGAATCATTATTAGATCAAAGGTTACATGGTATGAGAAAGGGGAAAAAGGTTCAGATTTTTTTTGTAATCTTGAAAAACAAAACTATTTGAATAAAACTATAACTGAATTGATAAATGAAAATGGAAAACATATTACAGATACAACAGAAATACTTGAAGAAGAAAAGCAGTTTTTTAGAAATCTTTATACAAGTAAAATGGCATGCAATAATGATTCACCTCTATTTAATCATGGGAAATATTTACAACAGGTAGAAAAGGAAAGTTGTGAAGGTCTAATTACAATTGGTGAATGTAGTAAAGCACTAGCTAATATGAAAAATGGAAAAAGTCCGGGATCGGATGGGTTTACCAGTGAGTTTTACAAATTTTTTTGGAAAGATTTGAAATATTTTGTATATAAATCTATAAATTATGCATATACTCATGGCTCATTATCAGAATTTCAAAACCAGGGAATTATAACATGTATTCCAAAAGAATCCAAAGACAGAAGATTTATAAAAAACTGGAGACCTTTAACTTTACTTAATACTGACTATAAAATTGCTTCTTCTGCTATAGCAAACCGGTTTAAAACAGTACTGCCTTCAATTATAAATGATACACAGAAAGGCTTTATGAGGAATAGATTTATTGGAGAAAATACAAAATTAGTATATGATATAATGCATGAATTAGAAGAAAAAAATATGTCTGGTTTGTTGCTACTTGTTGATTTTGAAAAAGCCTTTGACTCGATAGAATGGAGTTTTATTCATAGGTCTTTACAATCTTTCAATTTTGGTGAATCTTTCATTAAATGGAAACATATTTTCTATCATAATGCAAAAAGCAGAATAATTAATAATGGGTATTTTTCATCATGTTTGGATGTAAAACGTGGATGTAGACAAGGGGATCCCATCTCCACATATCTATTCCTGATAGGTGTTGAAATTTTGGCTATACAATTGAAACAAAATCAAAGTATCGAAGGTGTACAAATAAACAATAGAGAATATTTGCTTGGTCAATATGCAGATGATGCCTTTTTATTCCTAGATGGTTCTTCAAAGTCATTGTCAAGTACTATAAATGACTTCAGTATATTTTCTACAGTATCTGGACTTAAACTTAACATAGATAAGTGTCGATTGATATGGATCGGAAACAAGAAATACTCAGAAGAGGTTTTATGCCCTGACCACAAATTTGATTGGTCTTCAAAAAACTTCAAACTTCTTGGAAATATTTTTTCTTTAAAGTTATCTGAAATCATTGAATTAAATTTTAAAGAAAAGCTATCAAAAATAAGAAAATTGCTTGGAATGTGGTCTAAAAGAAATCTTACTCTTTTAGGAAAGATCACAGTTGTTAAAACACTGGCATTACCACTTATAACACATCTACTGTATTCACTGCCAAATCCAGGTAAAAAATGGATAAGCGAAATTAACACAGCTTTTTATAGATTTATATGGGAGTACAAACCTGACAAAATCAAACGGGATACAATGATTCTTGAATATGGAGAAGGAGGTTTAAAGATGATACACATTGAAAGTTTTATGAAATACCTGAAAATTAAGTGGGTGAAAAGGCTATATGATGGAAATGGGGACTGGCAAAGTTTAGCAAAATCTAATTTTAGTAAATTTGGAGGGGAGAGATTATGGAATCTGAAAAAATCAAAACTGGAGGAAATATCGAAAAATGTAACTAATGTTTTCTGGAAAGATGTTATTTTAGCATGGAAAGAATATAAAGATGATAATAATGAAGTATC
>NW_018407089.1:510007-514299 GCF_002113885.1 Mizuhopecten yessoensis
AAAAAAAAAAAAAAAAAAAAAAAAAAAATATATATATATATATATTCTATAAATCCCATGTATACATTGGGGACATTGAGGAAACTAAGTCTGATCGGTTGCCGATTTATTGCTACCTGGAGACCTAAGCATTATGTTTTCCGCTTCCCGACAATTTGTTTTAGGATTCAAGATTTCAAGATTGTTTATTACGCTCTGACACACAGTAATAAGTGAAGAGGTCAACCAAATAACATCAATCAAATAAAACATTACAGAGAGAGTAGATTAAACATGGACAGATTAAGCATTATTTCATGGACAGATTCACCATTATTTCATGGACAGATTCCGCAATATTTCATAGATAGATTCAGCATTATTTCATAGTCGGATTCATCAATATTTCTTAAGTATGATTAAGCAAGATTACACTTAGATATCATCATCATCATCAAAATCATCATTATTATCAATCACCAAAGTATCATCCTCATCATCATCCATTACCAATCATCATCATCATCATCATCATCATCATCATCATCATCATCATCATCAATATCATCATCATCAAAGCAAACATTGTTTAATGTTCATATGTATGAGATGTATTGTTAAAAAGTATCATTATAACCAACACATGGACAGATTCAGCATCATTTCTTCCATGCGAAACAGTAAGATTACCAATCCTTATTTCATACATAAGAAACTGTAGTATTATACAAGGACAGATTTAGCATTATTTCATACATGCGAAACAGTAAGATTATACATGAACAGATTCCGCATTATTTTCTTACATGTAAAACAGTAAGATTTCACATCATTATTTCATACATGCGAAACAGTAAGTTTATACATGAACAGATTTAGAATTATTTTCTTACATGTAAAACAGTAAGATTACACATCATTATTTCATACATGCGAAACAGTAAGTTTATACATGAACAGATTTAGAATTATTTTCTTACATGTAAAACAGTAAGATTTCACATCATTATTTCATACATGCGAAACAGTAAGTTTATACATGAACAGATTCCGCATTATTTTCTTACATGTAAAACAGTAAGATTTCACATCATTATTTCAAACATGTGAAACAGTAAGATACCACAACATTATTTCATACAAAAGAAACAGTAGGAGTATACAAGGACAGATTTAGCATTACTTCACACATGTAGATTACATGTGAACAGATTCAGCATTAGTTCACACGCGTGAGAGTAGATTACACATGAAAAGCAATCACGCATGTATTTCACAAATAGAGGCGCGTTCTAGTGATGAAAGAGTTCAATCAGTAATACATGGATAACTTGAGGTAGGATTTATCTAACCATTCTGCTGTTTATCACTTACCTTCGTTGGAATCATAATAGGTATATACCCATTTATTTTCGAAAAACCGAATGTGATATGCACGGGCCGGCTAAATAAATCAGTTCCCCGTTCGTCTAAAAGATGCAGAGAGAAGGACGTCAACGTCGAGTTCAGATTATAGGCAAGGACTTCCAGGGTGTAGTTTTTACCTGTGATATTTAAACACCAGTATCATATATAATTTTTTATCAAACAGTAACAATTATATTTATATATCTACCACATAACTAGCCAAAGACGATAAAAAAAATATTTCTTCATATGATACAGTGTTTATGCCTAGTTACAAAATATCAAACAAACAGCTCAGGATATCTATATTGATTAAACTACCACATTTAATTATTTCACGTAGGGTTCAGTATGTCCGTTGTAAAACTACAGCGCAATGTGAGTGAGCCAACAAATATATACACCCCGCTTGAGCTTACACTTTTTCTTAAGCAGATATTACAGTTTTAAGGGCCATAATTCAAGGAAAACTAGCCAAAGAAGATAAAAAACATCCCTTCAAGCCTATCCACCTATGATATAGTTTTATTATGCCAAGTTACAAAAACAAAATTAAACAAATAGCTGAAAAGGAGTTACGCTGACAGGGTTTTTTGGTTTAGAAATTTAGAGTTTTAAATATAATAACTCTAGTTAAATACATAAATTTCAAACTCCTTTCTTTATACACACCTACATATCATGTAGTTTCAATTTTTGCCAAGTTACGAAATAAAAGTTAAGGAAGCTTGGGGGAGGTGTGGTCGCAAGATTTCTGGAACAGAAACTTAAAGTTTCAAGGCCATAACATAAAATAGTCGAATCGCAAATTCCTTTCTTCACGGACATCTACATATTGTGTACTTCACTGTATCTAAAACTCAGAATAGAAAAAGTAACGTTTACAGGGAACATGGATGGACGGACGGACGGACGGACAGGATCATTCCTTTATACGGCCCAAACTTTGATTGCAGGGAGCGGTATTCAAAATATTTATTTATTAAATAATACTGATAGTTACATCATATTTCCCTGCATCTATTCTCGACGCCGCTAGGTCCCTTGCTGTGTACCCTTTACTTTTGTTTAATGATACGACTACTTTTATTTGACTTGCATTAAAATTGTTACATATGAAAACATTCTTTTGAACAGTTACAGAAAACAGATACGATTTAATAATTAAATATAACATACCCATAATAGGATTACGATCCGTCACATACGATATTCCATATTCATCTGTTTCCTTCAGTTGGCTGTCGATATCCATATATGTGGAGGCGGTAACATTAACTTTCCAGGAATTGTTCATAATTCGGGTCAATTTCCAAATTCCAGGAGAAGGTCTCTGGAAATAAATCAGTTATAACATTCAGATATGAATATGTGATACAAAAATACATGCGCAATGTGTATACAAGTGAATTTTGTCTAAATATTAAACTTGTTGCTAACACACTTCTTTATGGTATCCATTGTTATATAAAGCAAATTGATTTGTAGAATACTTTCAAATAGTGTTTAAAAGACAGCAATCGGTTTGATTTAACATTCTTACCAATGAAGCCAAAAGATAACCTAACATATCATTAAAGAATTACAAAAGTCGAATTTGATGTAAAACTGACCTTGATGATTCAAGAGCTCAAGTTTATTTCGCATGTCCTTAACAATATATATTCTCTCAAACGTTATCCTTAATACAAATCCCATAAATAAGTAAAGATTTCATAACATTTTTTGTTATTTTCTATGAAAATAATATTCGCAAATGAGCTTGATACGAGAATGGATACTCTCACTTGTAGACAGTACGTTTCTCAATCATCATGATCATGTCGGACGTATTTCATATAAAAACAAATCGCAGGAACAAACTGTTTATATTGTTTAAAAAACAAACGTTGTGGAATGTGTACAAGCCTTAATCCTACTCGTACCTGTATTGACATAGTTATTGTGTGACTTGAGTAGTATTGTGTAGCGAGCTTCGTCGGGAATGCTTGCTTTGTACCTAGGGAAAGAAGAAAAAAATAACAAATATTACAGCGTAAAAACATAAGGAAAAATCTAAGACATGGTACGAAGTATTATGTGATCGGGCGGAATGCTGTGATTGGTGCCGTCGGCATGGTATTTCAGTCAGGTAGCACTATGCCATCGTCAGGGAAATAACCAATATACCGCCCCTGCACACGTACACACATGTACGCGTACGGTACAATATATGTAACTGCTAATATGGCTTTAAACCGAATAAAACCTAAACTTGAACGTTATATAGCTAGCTGTATGTACCAAATATTAGAAATTGTAAAGTAACACAATGAATCCTTTTAAATAATTATAAAACAAGATAGTACGTTCACCATTTGGGAATGACAGATACGCTTGCGATAAGTTGTTTGGTCCTGTGATTGTAATGACGAGGACGGCTGCCTCACTGTCTACTGTGATATCCATCGTGTCGTTATCTGACGTTGTCTGGACAAAGTAGTCGATAATTGCTTCAGAGGATGGAAAATCTTTCTGAAAATAACGATTGGTATTACGTTTAACGAGAGGTTTTATTCAACACGGAAAGAGTGGTGTACATTGTTTTATTTCCAACCCGTAATTTCTCTAAATAGCAGGGGATCTTTAAATGCTGCTTCCCATGAAGGCGGCATCAGAAACAGAGACCAATCAATTAACATGAAGCCTTCAGCATACACGCATACATTTGAAACACATCCTTAAAGGATTTTGTTTGTTTGTTTGTTTGTTTGATTTTGTTTAACGTCCTATTAACAGCTAAGGTCATTTAAGGACGGCCTCCCCTGTGTGCAAGATGCATGCGTGTAGTGTATGTGTGTGTATTTTGGGAGGCTGCGATATGTTCGTGTTTGTCTCCTTGTGATAGCGCGGAACTGATGCCGACT
>NW_018407089.1:514550-582551 GCF_002113885.1 Mizuhopecten yessoensis
TCCTTAAAGGATCTTAGCTTCTAATATGCTAAACCCAATTAACAATACCATAACATTATATTATTCCTTAAAGGATCTTAGCTTCTAATATGCTAAACCCAATTAACAATACCATAACATTATATTATTCCTTAAAGGATCTTAGCTTCTAATATGCTAAACCCAATTAACAATACCATAACATTATATTATTCCTTAAAGGATCTTAGCTTCTAATATGCTAAACCCAATTAACAATACCATAACATTATATTATTCCTTAAAGGATCTTAGCTTCTAATATGCTAAACCCAATTAACAATACCATAACATTATATTATTTTCCAAACAAACTTGTAACAAATAGTAAATTTGAAGACGACAACAACGTATATTTGATTTAATGCAACACCGAAGTCAACAATATCTGTATTACTAATGTCATATCAACCGTATAGGTTCGACATTCATCACCCCTTCTCTCACACACAGAGCCGATCCCGTACCAGGTAGCATAACAATATTTAAACGCAATACAATTTAACGCTTATATAAATATCCTTTGGTCGACTGATAACCACAATAACGTATACAAGTATTCTTTCGGATAACGTTTTACTTCTTGTTTAAACTGTGATGTTTCGTAAACAAATTAAATGCAGGAAGGTATATGTATGGGAATATGAAAACAAAGCAATACTTTTAGGTCCTTCGACTCATAAGGTTGAAACAAACCACATTGAAAGTGATAAGCATTGGCATTGAGAAAGTAGTAAATAATACACTCATAGACAAAACAAAGCATACATAGTAGTGTCAAAAAACATGATTATTAAATGTTAGTTTCACGTTCTTACAAAAGCTAGGGTCATATGAAGACGAGTGCGCAGAGAGACACCAATGATGATTTTGTTCCTTTTACCACTTCTGATTAGGGGACATCGAAGAAAACAAAATATGCTGCCCAAATCTGAATACTTGATATCCGTCTTTAACTTTCTTGCCTACAGCTCAGTCATTAAGGCGAATTTTCCCTTGACCTTAGCTGTTGCGAGCACGTAAAACTTCAAACCACAAATATCAAAACAATGTAATTTATTATTCGAACATATCTTCGAAAAAACTTACTTCCAGGACGTGATCAAGAACTGCGGTAACCTCACTATGGTCTATGCGATACACACTCCCACCGGTGCCTGCAGCAAGACTTTCGAAGGCTAAAATACCTCTTTTATGTCGCATCTGTATTTCTGATATTAAAGCAGGAAAAAGAGAAGAAATATGACATCTTATTCATCAAATCCATATTCTGTATCTACCTTGATATAAGTCAATAGACGACTATCAGTTTGAAGTCAATTCAGCAATCAAGATATCTATTTACTAGGAAATGAAGAACTATGACTCTTAAAATTCATCTTTGGTTAAGGGTTAGGGAGTTAGTGTTTACGTTTTAGGAGACTTGCAAAACAAAATCGCCGCAATAACTCAACTCAAAACGAGATCTAGACGATAACATATTCAAAGGTCGTCTCGCTAATACAGTTTGTCAAAAACTGGCACAAAATCCCTCCACCCGGTCACATTATTCTGACAACGGGAAAACAATGAGTATGAATAGGTAACAAAAATATATAACTTGCAGCTAATGAAGAAGATGTCAGCTTTAATCTGAATTAATGTCAAAGAATTTATATTAAACAGGGAGTTCGTATATTGGTAGCCTTTTACGAGTAACATTTAAATGTGATGTAATAGGTCATTATATTTACCTCTTCGACGTTGACTCAGACTACTACAAGTTGCTGTCAGAATGAATTCCACTTGGATGTGTTTTGCAATCGCCTCGCGTAGTACAATATCGGTCATATTTTCATCTTTGGCATCGCCATCCGTGGCAACGTAAATAACTGAGTATGGATAACATGCCTTAATAGCTGGAAAATATTAAGCAGCAATATAATAAATAAATAATAAATAAATTTAAATCAAAACAACATACCACTACCCGTTTTTTGGTATATAGATCTGCTTAACATCTGCTTGTCGTAAGAGGCAACCGAAATGCGTTACCCTGCAGATTTGGGAGGGAGTTTTTTGTCTGTTTCACTGAGATAACCAAAAAAGATATGCTACCCAAATTGCAACATTTCCGTAGAATCTATTGTTTACTTTCTCATTTCCCTATAGTACTCGTCCTCTTACAATTAATTAAATTATTTGGAGTTCATCGTCCTCGCATGCTTTAAGAATGGTCACAAACAAAAGAGAGAAACGTCAAAAGAAAACACGTATCCACAGCGTTCCGATGGGGGCAGCTAACCATATTATTCTCTCCAGTGGATACACAAGAAAACATCTGATTATGCATTTTGAAGCCTCTTACAATTACATGCTTGGGAGTCAGCATGCCTACATTTTCTCCAGATTGCAGGGGGCAACGTTTCGTTGAAAAAACTGAGATATACAAATATGATTATTTGATTATTTTATGTCACGTTCAATCATAAATTATATCTAAAAATGTAATAAGAAATCGAGACAAAATAAACGCAAACTAGCTGAATTTCCAAGATGCAAATTGATTTTAACATGAAATAAATGCTGAAATATTCGCGCTGTGGCTCCTCAAACTAACCGCGGTGTGAACGTTTTGGGGTTAGCATTTGTTCTTAAGTCTAAATGTTTGCACCATTTATACACCGCTGTTACCTGTACCTGCAATATTGATCAGTGAGTGGGCGGTGTTCCGCTTGACCAATCCCTCAATTAACTACATTTTGTACGTAACATATAGCTCAGCTACATATAAGGCAGATTTACTGACTATTTTTGATGAATAATTATTATTATAAGAAGATGAATTCATTATTATTATTGGAGCTGAACGGCACCATTTAATTTATATGAAGAAATCGTTACCGTTTGGGGAATTCGCATTGCCTTACAAGGCATTGCCTTGCTGATCTTAAATGATGCTATAATTTATAGAAATATTTAATAATTATCTATTTCTGTTGATAGACAATACACAAATTAAACATTAATAATTTTAGTGTTAACAGACCAGCCTGTATTCCGGACATGACATAGTCTGGACAGTCTCCTCCCCCTTCCGGAGTCAGTTGAGATACCATCCGTACCATCTCATTTCCATCTGTTGTAGTGACAACTTTGGTGAGGTTTGCTGAAAGATGTTGTGGAAAACTTCATCTCAAGCTTACACTACCTGTCATGAGGTCAACTTTATTCTTCTTCAATTTCTTCAATACTGAAAGGTCAAGTGTCCTGATACTTGACAATGAGATACCATGGATAGATTACTACAAAATGAAACTTTGATATGTTATAAAGATCAGCACTGTGGTTCATTTTCTCAAATAAACAGTAAAAAGTCAATTTTGACTTCAACTTAGGATCCTAAGTTAGCAGGGGCCTTAATGGTAAACAGATTTTTACGAACCTAATCCTTTAATCCATAAAGCCCCGAGTCGTGATTTATAGACGACGAATAACGCATAGCTTTTCATAGTCCTTGCATCATAACTAAAAATAGTTTATATTCCTATTATGTAACCATATAAATGCTTCCATGGCATGAAGAAACCAATACTAATTTGCTATCACGATTACCCCTGGGGTGTTGTTCTTTTCCTCGGAATTTAGTCTCTTGACATACATCACAATACTCTAGATCATAACACTGTAAGTTTGGTTTGTTTTTGTATTGTTTAACGTCCTACCAACAGCTATGGTCATTTAGGGACGGCCTTCCCTGTGTGCAAGATGAATGCGTGTAGTGTATACGTGTGTGTTTTGGGATGATGCGATAACAATTGTACTATAAACATAATTATACACATACAAATGTAACTTAATATGAGTAATATTGGCCCTCTTGGCTTCTAATTCAGTTTTGTTGTGAGCGCCTTAAACACAACCGTTTTACAGTTTAACACCTTACAGTTTATGGCTCCGATTCAAATTGGTTCCATAACAAATGACTACAGCCTTATTACCGCGGTATGCTATATGCATTGTAAGATTATTTTTTTTTTTTTTTTTTTTAACAATTAATCACATCAAAACGTGTTCTAGTGTATTTGCGAACCAGTGAAAAACGTTGGTGACGCATGTTTCAAACCGAGACTGATACTGTGTACATGTTAACGTTTATATGTTGATTTCGTATTATCTTGTAATGAAAAGGAAAACCCACCAGGATCGCTGAAAGTCGACAATACATAGTTGGTTGGTTCGTTGACAGTCCCTATAACTGCAGACACTTTGGCGATGAACGCATTCTTCATACTCCTGATATCATTAGCCATATATGCTGAAACGTCGATGACATATCCGGAAGATACTTGTCGCCTTACAGTTTTCTTCAATTTGAATATGTTCTTCTCAGTTGCTTGATCAATATCTCTAAGCGAACCCGATGCTTTAAATACAAAACAAAAATATATTGTGAATCAATGACCTTGAATAAGACCTATAAATACGTATTCATTTGTCCGGTCGTACCAAAGGAAAATATTCAATCGCAGCCTCCCAAAATACACACACATCCACTACACGCATGCATCTTGCACACAGGGGAGGCCGTCCTTAAATGACCTTAGCTGTTAATAGGACGTTAAACAAAATCAAACAAACAAACAAACAAACACTTTTCGGTCCGAAATAAATAACATTGTCAAAACCTGTCTTTATAGTAGACAATAACCTATAAATGGATGACTTTCTTATATGCTTCCGGTAAAAACATAAGAACATCACTGAAAGACAATAACAGTAATGCTAACACAAACTTTTAGCTAGAGACGTGGTTGTCCAAGCCCGTCTCCACAATAATATGAACAAATTTATAAATGGTAAGTTTGTTTGGAAAACAAGTAATAATTAGAAACTTATTTTCCGAGCTTTTGTAACGCCGGTTTTCCTTTTTGTAAATCAAAGAGTGCAAATCACCAGTGTCTGCGGTGACTTCACTATGGTCGATGTGATACACACTCCCTCCGGTGCCTGCAGCAATATTTTCAAAGGCTGAGAGACCTCTCTTTTGTCGTAGTTTTATTTCTGAAACGAAAATTAAAATTTTGAAATAAATTGTCAAATAATTGGGATTAAATCTTATTATGGTTTAATTCGTGAGTTCTTTATTTAGTTCATAACTAGTTACATGTCGTCCAAAGACCGAGGTCAATTCAGCAATACAGACGATAATTACTACGACAGTACAGAAGGAAATCAAAGAAACGAATTAACTCTTCCTCGTATATGTCATATTTTAGGATGGAGTTGTAAGGGTGGTATGTTACAAATAGGAGGAATTTGATAATAGACAGGATCCGGGTTAAGAAAAATCGTCGTCATAGCTCAGGTAAAATCAAGACTATCTGTTGCCAATGTGTCACTGGCCGTCGCACTGACAAAGATCGTCATAATCTGCCAAAAAATATATTTCTGTGCTATTCTGACAATGGGATAAACATGACAAAGGGAAACACTAATAATATATGAAAAAGAAAGATAAACCAAGTGCTGTAATTTAATTGATGTTCAATTCTCATGTACCGGAGATGAGAAAAAAAAGAGGGGGTTCAGTGTTTGTTTTCTCTTTCGATTGATTATGTAATGTAATAGAGCAAATATTTTAGTCATGCGAGTACCATGCAGATTTGTTGGTACTATCCGCGCTTCGATGTTAGGATGCGATATTATTTGGAGTCGACTTAGATTTACATGGTGGGTGTCATCGTTGAAGCAGATGACGCTTACCCTTCCGGAACACCTAATCGTATGTCCCTTTACTTTTTCAGGGGTATCCATGTAAATCTTCCCTTTGATCATATTTCGCCCTTGTTTGATTGATTTTGAGTTCGAATTATGGTTTTGTTGGCTTCTTGGTATTCTCTTTTCGTTTTTGTTTAATTTTACCTCTGCGACGTCGACTTAAACTACAATTTCCTGTCAAAATAAATTCCAGTGTGATATGTTTTGCATTCGCCTCTCGTATTGCGATGTTGGTCATATTTTCATCCTTAGGATCTGCATCGGTGGCAAGGAAGATAACTGAATATGGAGCACACGCATCAATAGCTGGGGGAAAAAATAAAAAAATAAAACAGAGAAAATATTGTATAACAATGTCTTTTGAATGAAAGCAATAACTTATATGAATTAAAATAGAATCACACGGATATACCTAAGTGAATATTTGTTAGCCATTGAAAAGGAGGAAAACTAGAACTGTCATCCAGATGATAATTAATATCCCCGCAGATGCTGAAGGAGGTGTGCGGACAAGTTTTC
The DNA here is from genome assembly GCF_002113885.1 of Mizuhopecten yessoensis. Lineage (NCBI taxonomy): Eukaryota > Metazoa > Mollusca > Bivalvia > Pectinida > Pectinidae > Mizuhopecten > Mizuhopecten yessoensis. The sequence continues at coordinate 520,848 of NW_018407089.1, forward strand.
AGGACAAAGGGGCATTACTCTATAACGAAGTGTTGAAATCAAAAACTGAAATGCCGATGCGCAACTACATAAAACACTTACACCTCAAACGAAGATTCAATAAAATATGCCTGTTAGTTGAGACAATGTTTTCCGGACAAGTACTTTCTCATAAAGAGCCGAAACTCCCTTAACAAATGTTGAAATCTGTTATATAAATGCCGGTGCCCAGCAACATAATATACTGATAATTCATGCAAAGTTTTAATAAAATCTGCCTATTAGTTGAGAAAGAGTTTTCCGAACAAGTTATTTCGCATAAAGGGCCGTAACTCCCTTAAATGCCGGTGCACAATTACGTTATATACTGATGATTCAAGTGAAGTTTCAATAAAATCTGCAAGTCAATGAAGATGGAGTTTTCCGGACAGGGGTGATTCAATTAACACCCCCACCCCCATCTACTACGTTGCGTGGGGTATAATAATATTTGCAAATCATAATTGACATTTTTTTTTAAAAACGAACATTGTGCACCAGACGTTGATATAAGTTACCACTTGATAATAATCTGTTTTGGGTATGCATCGTATTAAAACAAAGTGTTACACTGAACGTTGAGGAACAATTGATTTCTGCAAAATTGTCAATTAATGTCGTAGAATCTAAGTAATTTGAAATCATGAAATATCAGAATAAGCGTTTTGATGTGTTTAAACATACCAGCCAGTAGTCCGGAGATTGCATATTCTGGACAGTCATCTCCTCCACCCACAGTCAATTTCTCTATCCATCGTATCATCTCATTTCCATCCGCTGTTGCGGCAACTGTGGTCAGGCTTCCTGAAAGATACATGTGCCATTGTAACTGAACGCAGTGTAACCGTGATATTGGTTTTATTTGCGATGGCCCTTGTATACATCCCACTGCATGTGTATCGTAAAAAACGACTTATGTGGGCCTCCGCAGATTCAGTTTTTTTTTCTATAATTATAATAATAATAATTCGAGGCTCTTCTATACCGCTTTATCACAATCTAGTTTGTAGGTCGTTTTAAGCGGTTCACCAATTCTTTTTCCGTGGTTATAAGGCCTTTGCAACCAGTCAATATCTTTCTCAACTCTCTGAGGAGCATACAGCCGGTGCTGCCATTTCGACGCTCACAGCTAGCATTCTACAATTCTAGCCCTTCCAACCACGTATTCATTTACATTTGAGTATACTGGAACAAGCGGATTAAAGTATCTTCTTCAAAGATACAACACAGTGCCGTACCGTGACCCTTCGGTCACGAACCCGGCGTCCTACCACAAAACTAATGTGCCTCCTACTGTGTCTTCTATGGAGGTCACATAGAAGAGATCAAAATTGATAAGCTTTCCTAATTGAAGCACTTGCGATCTTTTTCATTCCCTACCTTCCATATCTTTTTCATTCCCTACCTTCCATATCTTCTTTCTTTACTTTCTCCCATTGTAATATTTGGAATCTTAAGTTTCTTTCCTCTTCTAATTTCCTTCCGTTTGCTAGCGCCTTCCTTAACAATACCTCACTTTTGACTTTAATGGTGAACGTTCGCCAATGTGAGGAAGGCAATAGGTTCTATTCCCAGGGCGGGACATACCAAAAGTCCTTAAAAATGGTAATTGTTATTCCCTGCTAAACGTACAAAATTTTGGGGAAAGGCAACAAATGATTCACCCGTTGTCAGCATAATGTGACTGAGTGAAATGCTGTGCGTGGTGCTCTCGGCATGATATTTCAGTGAGGCAGCACTTTAACTTCGGCATCAGATCTGCGCAATCACAAGGAGGCAAATGTACCAACATACACCGTCTCCTGCACACGGAAGTACACATACACAACACACGTTGAGGGACGTTCTTAAATGACGCTATCTGTTGATAGAACAATGTACGTATTAAACGTGTCGCAATGTTTCAAGTCCGTCTGGTCCCTTTGTCAAACTATCTAAGCTTGTCGCAATGTTTAAAGACCGACTGGTTCCTTTGTCAAGCTAGCATATCTTGCCATTGCTTGACAAATGGACCAGTCGGTCTTGAATCCTTGCGACACGTTTAATACGTACATTGTTTGAATAGAACATATATGGTCATATGTTTTTTTACTTGGATACTGTGAGTAACTTTAATTTTTTTCTCTGCAAACGGTGATCTTATGATTAAAAATGGCCGCCTATCGGCCACCTCAGTTTCCCTATCTATCTCAAAAAAATGCACAACTACGGACCATGGGAAACCTACAATTAGTGTTTCCGTTGGCTTTGTTGACTGTTTATTTTAGCAATAGCGCCAACAAGAATGATTTAAAGACGGACAGACCACGGATAAACGGCGATTTGAACAGCCCACCACATGGCGATTGTTGGTTAAAAATAAACCTACCAGGGTCGTTGAAAGTTGACAAAACATATTTGGTTGGTTCGTTGTCAGTCCCGATAACTGCGGACACCTTGCCGATCATAGAATTTTTCACGGACCTGATATCGTTAGCCATTGATCCGGTGACATCGACAACAAATCCCATTGAAACTGTTTGTTTCTTCTTCAGATTAAATATATTCTTCACCTTTGCCTGGTCAATACCTCCGAGTAAACCCGATGCTTTGAAAACAAACAAAAATGTATAAATGGCATCGCATTTGACCTGTAAAACCAGATATCAGCGACAACTCAAGAATATGATTACTTAAGCAATACATTCAGAAAAAACTGAATAGCGCGCGATAGTAAACCACGATTACTTTGTCGGCGACACAAGTTATTGTTTATGTTTCTGTTTATTATATCAAATTGTGTTTGGGATTGATGTTTTCCCAACAATGCAAACTACTCCTTGTGATCACCGAGGGCATGCCATTAGCTGGAACATCAACTGAAAAACAGCTAACGACATGCGCGGTTTCTCGCACATAATCAAAAAATCGTATCTGATTAGTTTGATTTTTTTTATCTCAAGAAAACAACAAAAGAAATGAAACAAATAGAATAATTATATTAAATAAGCAGAAGGAGAGAGACAGAGATAGAGACAGCCATTGATAGAGAAAGCATGTCTTTGCTTTAGAAAAAGAATTAGCAAACATCACATACTTGCGTCCATGAAGAATGCTTCCGTCGCTCTGACCGCTGTCTGACCGGATATGTTATGCAGATGCGCATGTGGGGACCAATTCCAATCAAGTGTTTCCTTGTTGATCCCACCAGTTGCCGTAGTGTTCCTTCCGTGGTCGTTCACTCCCCCGTGACTGCATTTGCCCTCCGTAGCGCCTTGATGAGCTGCACGTTTAATATAAAAAAACAAAGGCGATAATAACTCTATAGTGCAATATAAATCTAAAGCCAGTTGTTAACATTTCATTTTTTAAGAAACAGTGCCTTGGTGATTTGTCATATTAATGTTTGTGACAAGAAATGGCTATTTAACCTGAAATCAGTGAACTGCATTTTATCTACAGATGAGACATTCATGCATTACCCATTGTTTTTTTACTGAAACGGCAAGACCAGCCTCAATGCGTCGAGAACAATTTACAGTTAAACACCTGTTATTAGACTGCGTTTATCTTCATTCAACTCAAGAACATTTCTAAAATAAGATTCCATGTCCCAAATTTCTTTTCGAAAAAATAGCAGAAATAAAAGCCTCCGTATATATATATATATATATAAACTTTATTTATTTTACAGCAATTATGAAACAAGTTATTTCAACTTATATTAATCTCTCTTGTTGGCCCGTATGTTAGCGCGTGGTGGTCTTAGTGTGGGAGAAAACCGAAGTACCCGGAGAAAGCCCACGCGGTCGGGCAGGTGACCCCAACCTTCTCACGTCCGATCGGGGAATCGAAACCCGGCCGCCTTGGTGAAACTATCCATTGCACCACCCGCCTCCGTATGTGACAAAAAAAGATTCCTTTCTACGAATGAACACTGATATGAAAATGTTTAAAGATGTCAAATATTCATTTGTTTGTTGCGTGTGGAGGCTTTTAAAGATAAAAGTGTTTCGTTAGTTTCCTTCAAAAAGGCCAAGTTTCAACCAAATACTGCACAACAGACGATATTCACGCATTTCAATATGAAAATGCGGGTTTATGTCACTCTTTGCAATGCCAAATCTCCGAAACCACTTGTCGATTGAATTTGATATTTCACATTTGCATACTTCATTTATTTAAGACTACGAATATAACAACTAATTCAAAATCTCCGATGAGGGCAGAAATGACTCTTAACGCCCGCAGTTCTTTAAGTATTCAAATCAAGGTTTGTTTTTTATCTTAACGCTTTTTTTGTATCACCTTCATTTTACGTTTGTCATTCGCGATAATTTATTGGCACTAATGACCTCTCCTGTGTTAAGTGATCGTTAAGCTTGGTTACAATATTGTTTTACATGATATATATTAATAACACATGAAAGATGTTTGTTTTGCGTTTATCGGTAATAAATAAATGCACAATACTCGAACTCACCTGATGGTTTCGGGTAGAACTGCTGACCAGACAGGTATCCACTTGTCAAACGATCATGGACCAACAGGTTTTGGCTACAGCGACTTCAAAGATAGTGAAATAGAAAGTCTGATTTAACTTTAAATTATCTCAGTTGTCAAGTTTTAGTGTTTTTCTACCGCGTCATAAATGTCAATTGTTTCGATTCTAAATCGTGAAACATAGTTTAGATTTATGCTCTACATAGTGTTTTATATAGTTATATTGAACTATGTTTTAATTAAGGAGTTAGGTTATCAACGTGTGTTGTAATTACAATAACAATACTATCTTAAAGGTCAGTATTGAATGAAAGGAAAATAATTACATCTCATAACTTTACTTGTTGTCGTAAATTTCGAACAATTATTATTTGGATAACGCTTCCCATAATACAGTAATTCCAAATTTCTAGACTTGTGATTGGTTCGGTTCGGTTTGTATTTAGTTTAACGTCCTATTAACAGGTAATGTCATTTGAGACGTCCCTCTGTGTGTGTGTATTGCATGTGTGCTTATTTTCGATGTAGTAGGCTGTTGATTTACTCTTGCTATAGCACGGCTCTGATACGGATTTTAAAGTGCTACCTCACCTAAACACCATGCCAAAGACCAAATGCACCTTTGCAAAGACTTCAATCCGGTTACTTTATATTGACAACGGGGAAACTAATTGTTGCGAGATAATTCTAAATGCTGAAATTACCCTCATCAGAAGACATTGAAGAAAGCCCCCGGGTATGCAGGGGGCCGTCATGAGTCGCTTTTTACGACATGTTGTGAGATACAGAAGGCAGAAAAAGGACATCAAAAACATCGAAGAGCATTATAAACCAAAACTGATCCGGATACTCAGGAAGGATAGATGTTTCTTGTGCCTATGATGCACCGGTTTTTTGGCGTGGCACTGTTAAAACATATTTGCCTGTCTCTCATTCCAGGAATTTTGATTTATGCAGATTTTACAAACTGTTTTTCAACAACAGCTCTTTTTTCCCGTATAACATTTGTGAAAAGGACTTTAACTGATATACCGTCAGGTAGAAATCGATACTGGTGGCGATTGATGTTTGTTATTCTGTTATTCTTTTAAAGTTTAAATCCGAGTAAAAAGGCTTTTCAAACGCTAAAGAGTTGGGGGCTTCTAGTTGAAAATCAGCACCGCTATCACAAGAGTTGTTTGTCACTTGGGTGCAAGACAGAAAATAGTGTTTATCCCTATGACAGAATTTACCGAGTCTGCAATCATGAAAAGGAAACCGGGAGGACCACGTCACAAGAGACTTAAGCAAAGCTGTATGGTCGATCATGGAGTAATGAAAGCCGATGTACATTTTGCGACACGTATGAATACAGTTTATAAAAGTATGGTGAGGTCTTTGAAATTAAGACACAAGAGAAGTAAAATCATTTACACAAAACTTACTGAGTGATGCTGTCGTCACAGTTGCGACATGTGTCTGTTCCTGATGCGGCAACCACCATACTGGTGGAGGTGAAAGTTCCTTGACAAAGAAAGAAGAGAAAGATATATTCATGTTAATATTTTCATTTGCTTACCGGTCTTTATCAAGTTTGTCATCAATAGCAATTTGTGCTATATGACCATAACAACATTTGATAAAACATTCATTGCTTAAATAGTGTCATCTTGTGAAACATACTACCATATGTCAAATACACCCCTGTAATTAAGTAGGTCGTCCAATTAAGGCCTTCCCCTTTATTTTTAACCCGAATGTGTGGAATATTGGTGAGATGAATGCCTTTTTAACTTGATTATGTTGCCTAGTCCCAACACCATTAAATCCTAACAATGTTCCGTTCACCGTTCAACAGTTACTTAGTTCAAACCAATGACATTTATTCAAACGTATGCCATTAATTCAAACGTATGGCAATATTTAAACTTACAACATTTATTCAAACGTATGGCAATATTTAAACGTATGACATTAATTCAAACGTATGGCAATATTTAAACCGTATGACACCTGTCCGACACAAAACATCAGAGTATAGATTTGATGTTGTTCGATGAAAAGAAAACGATTAGAAATGCCACAACACACAATATACAATAATAATTTAATTAAATGCAAGCACCTCATTCGACGTACCAGTACATTTATACTGGTGGGTCGATGACATATTATCTCTATCACAAGGTAACCTCGAACCAGTGCAACTTAAGGACTCCCGTCCCACTGTCGATAAATATGCATTACCGAAGTGAAATCCATATCTTACGAAACTTTCCACAGATACAAAATGTATACTCAAAATTGATGAAGTTTGGATTTTTTTTTATATAATAGAAAAGAAACAGTATGTTTCTCATGATAAAATAGAATATTGTTTCACATTAAAATAAACACTTTCAGCATTATTGTATGAAGGAGTAATAATAACTTACATTATATTAATGTCAAAATTTTAAAAAGGAATTGAACAGATTCACTAGAAATATTGAAAAATGTATGTGTAAGGAATGTGTTTCGGATGTCCCTCTTGCTTGAAAAAAAATAACTATAAAAACCATAAAGTGATTTTAAAACAATTATTGAGGAATAAAAGTTAATAATTTTCTATCGATTTTTTTCTGTGAACATTTCACCTACCTTGAGGTCCTGCACGTAGGGCGTAAGGATTGCACTTACTGCCCCCATTGCATGATCGTAAGAGGTGTCTTAATTTGGCAACTTATATTTTCTCGTCTTTCTAAACAACTTTCTCCTTCCTAATGTCTCTCTTGACAATGCCTCACTTTTGGCCGAGACATACCAGAGTCTATAAAAATGCTATTATTTACTCCCGCTTAACGCTCAGCAATTTATGAGTGGGACGACTGGTTCGCCCGTTGTCAGTATAATGTGGCCGGCTAGGGTGTCCTGCTTGGTGTCTTCGGCAGTATGTTTCAGCGAGGTAGCACTATAAAGTCGGCATAAGTTCCCCGCTATCACAAGGAGACAAACACGAATATATCGCATTTTCCCAAAACACACTTGCATACACTATATGCATGCATCTTGCACACAGGGTAGACCGTCCTTTAATGACCATAGCTGTAGATATTACGTTAAACAATGCTAGACCAAACCATACCAAACTTACGTTGAGGGTGTGACAAAAATATCCAACCAATGTCTCTGCCAATGGTTTGAAAATCAAATAATCACCCTGGGGGTTGGTTGTTTCTGTCACACCCTCATTGTAGGTAGGGGATGATTATTTTTCTCCTATCCTCCTAGTAATTTGATTAAAAACTACAGTTTTTAGCATTCGTAATATGTTTGTTATTTTGATGATCTCTCCCGTCAAGTGCTTAGTATGACGTTAAATCGTATTGTTCGCGTAACGTCAAAGCTTTGTTTCTTTTTTCGTGCAATCTGTCATACCCGAAGGGATGACAGAGATGTATACACTAGGAAAGGGTTATTAATATTTTTCCCCTGAGGTTCATAAGGTAATGCTATTTAACAATTTTTATGAAAGAGTACGCTCATCACATTTAAAATATGCAAGAAAACATAAACCCTTAACTCTAACACAAAGCAGAATGTATAAGATAGCACATACACGTAAACACTTAACATGTACCACGTAGCGTACGTAACTACAACAAGACTCGAGCAGGAAAGAATAAACCAACTGGATTGTTATCGGAGAAGGCGACTAAAGAGCTGAGGAAACCAAAATCGACTGCTGCTGGTTGCAATACTAAAACATGGGAATCTTATGTTTTCTTAAACGCATCTGTAATGTGTAGAGTAGCATAAATCCTTAAATATAACACAAACCACGCGCATGATGCACATCGTAGAAAGCATCCTTGAGTGTAACACAAATTAAATGTATGATGAATAAGTAAAATCACATTTAAGGTCATATAAGGCCGATCAACACGAGATAATATTCGATGGTGACAGCTCTATATATTTTGGTACTGTAAAGGACAGAGAAGAGATTGAGGAGGTAGTAGCGATATCAGGAACAGGCTACAGAAGGTAATAGGAGCATTCCACCGACTCCGAAATATTTGGGGAGCACAAACTATTGGTAGAAAGACAAAGATACATATGTTCAAGTCGCTTGCTAGACCTGTATCAGTGTATGGCAGCGAGACATGGAAACTTACAAAAGCAGAAGAAAAGAAATTTAACACCTTCCAACACCAGTCTCTCAGAAGGATATTGAGAGTAATGTGGCAGTAACGAACACCACATACTAAAATGAAAGAGCTAGCCAACATAAATGACGTCAGCTGTGAGATTAGAAGAAGAAGATGGAACTGGATTGGTAACACCTTGAAGTGAGAACGAGTAAATGACTGTACAAAGGCTTTTGGATGAACACCACAGACGAGAGGAACGGTTGCGAGGAACGGTTGATAACGAACGCAACCATATAGGATGGAGTAGCTGGAACACCGCAAACATGGCAGCGCAAGATCGATTGGGTTGGTGAGAACCATAGAGGCTGTATGCGCCTATTGGTGTGGAGAGACTTAAGGTTAATGTAAGGAAGGCCACTCAACCCATTGTTGTCCCTTAAATGAATTATACTTTTTTTTATATATATTTGTTAAGTTTGTTGGCGCTAAATTATGATACAATGGTATTGAGATAAATACGAATCCTAGGGGGAAGATGTGTTCAAGTATGTTTAAGATTAAGCTATATTAAATAAAATTATGTTTATCTCACTTACGATTCTATCATCCCAGTATAGATTTTATGAAGAATATCTATTTTATTTTTACTACGTACATTATTGTGCAGCACGGATTTTTAAATCCTTAATGGTTCAAGCGTACCTACGATGACTTGAATCCAAATCATTTTACTTTCATCAAACGCAAATATTGAAAACTTAAACTAAAAATAAACACACGTTTAAATGCCAATTTAAAACGCATACTGAATGTGTGTATCTTAAATCATACGATACATGCCATCCTTTCCCTTTTTCGTGGAATTCCTAAAGTAATATGTATTTTGACAATTTTAGGCAAGTTATACATATTCACAATAGATTATTATTTGTTTTAAATGACATATAACAAAAACTTGATGTACTTTTGAGTGCTGTTGAGGGGAGAACATTTGCAAGGAATATTACCATTGTTCTCATAAATAATTAGCTCACCGAAACTTAAGAAAGACTCTCCACCATTCACCATCATCTCAATCCAGTTTGTGTTGCTGTAGAATGACTGTATAATCATCAGACATTTCCCAACTTTATTCACCACCAATTCTAACGATGCATCGTCCAACGTCCGAGACAGAATGGAAGCAATCTCTAGCCTTGTGGTAGTTACAAGAATTTCAGCTGTATATGCAGAAGAAAACAAAACACCGAATCATGAGAGTTACTATTGTCAGCAATTGACTGTCACCTGATTCTATCAACGAGATGTTTAACTGTAAATTTCCATAACAATCTTAAAATATAGCCTATAATTTATTGTATTGATCTATTTATTGATTTAATTATTTTGTTATTTATGACAGATAACCATTTTTAGCAACCAGACTACGTTTTGTATACAATTGTACCTCAGTCAGTTATTTTGATAAAAAAACACGAGGAATATAAAACGCAATCAAATGCAGACTGATTTAAATGTAAACACATCCACCAACCTTCACGTATTCGCTCAGAGTTGACAGTGTAATCCGGATTGGTATGAAATTTTCTATAGACATCCATTACGGCTTTTGAAAACTCCAGACCTCTTTGTTTGTAATCCTTGTAGCTTTTGGTATCTGGAACATTCAAGATTTAGACGTACAAGCTGTTAAGAAATATACTTCCTCACATTTAAAGTTCTCCCAATAGCAAACGTCATATGCAGACAGGTTACACTGGCGACTACACTGGCGTTGCAATTAGGGAAGCAGCTAAATTGTGGTTTCTTTAGTGTCCCTTGGTCATCAAACCACAACAGAAATTCCTTATTCTGCAGGAGGACCCCACATCAATACCGATACGTTGACATTTATGAGAAATAAGCAACTACACCGCCATTCATAACTCACTAGACATCTAAAAATTGGAGATTCACATATTTTTTTCCATATTTTTTCTACATTAGGGATAAATAACTCTTGGCGTAAGATGATAATATAAAACCAAAAAGATCGTTATATTGGAAACTAACATATGACGATATTTATTTTATTGATAAACAAACTAATTCAAAATGTGAGAATAGTTCTTTTTGCAACAGACACTCAACGCTAAATAGGCCTGGATTCCCGTCCGAAGATGTCGACAAATCGTCAGTTTTACGATTAGACAAAAATCAAGCGGTTATTAATTTACGTGCACAAAGTGGCAACACAAAACATTGACATGATGTTCTGCTGTTTGTGAACCATCTACATATTGTGATATTTCTTTGTAGTTAGTGCCAATGATTATAAATGACTGCTAAATAGAATGAAATATTGACGTCTTAATTATCTCGGCATTATTCAATTCGATTACTGACGTAAAATTCTCCAAAATCTACAAAATATGTGTTTGTATAGCTCTGATGCACCCATTACAACACTTGAGATATTTTGTTTTTTCCTGTCTTTCCTGTCCTCTTTCTTTCTATCTTTTTCTATTTCAGGAGGTGTTTCTTTAATCAACCGACATCATACAAATAAAACAGTTTCACTACTATTTTAACAACATTCTCATACAAAACATCGCCCCTCGAATTAACATGATTAACAGGAAATCAGGTCATGTCGGAATAAATAGAAATGAGAAGGTTGGTAGGCGAAAGATACCAAACTGCCATATTCTGATTATAAACCTTCCATAACAAATCCTGTTAAAACGAATTGGCCAAATAAATAATAAATTAACATTAGGTAATTTACAAATCAACCTAGAGTGGGTTCGTGTGTAACAAGCACAGCAGACCGCAGAGGGGAAGTAGTCCTCTCGCATCTGCGCAAGTCATAATTACATCACACATTGTTACATTTTACGTTGGGAACACCAGCCCTGTTGTCATGTATGTGATCAACCATTTACAGTCAAACCCTTTAGGATTTAATGCACTGATTTCAAACAATGATATTTTTGTTATAACCTTGACATATTTTAACCTATTTAGTTTCAGTTTGGTGTGTTTATTTTTTGAGTTTGTCTCTTTTTACGATCCTAGATGACTCGCATTCTAGATTGACCGTTAAACAGTACAACAACAAAATAGTCTTATAACAAACAAACAAAAGCATGTGTAGAGTTATTCATGGATGGCAGTGTATGAAGAAGTACATCGAATGAATTTGTCAAACATTTTCGAATATCTACACGTCATTAGTCTAAACTACCAAATTTGAATTTGGAAAACATTGCGAAGAATGCCCTACTCTCAGCTGAGTGTTACGAAATGTAAATAATAATTAATTACTGCTTTAAATATATAAACAATAATACTAATTACACACCTAGTGTTACGCTATAGAACTGAAAGGTTTTATAAAAGATTAGATATAGATATAATGATATGTGTATAATTTGCGCGGAGCAGATGAGTTTTGGATGTTTCAGTGCCCAGAAAACTGACCCAGTATAAAACATCCTATCAGGACAAGAACCTGACGGAATATTTACACAGGGGAAAATAGACAGTGCGAAACACGGCTTTGGTTAGGTTTGTTTGTTTGGGGTTTAACGTCCTCGTAACAGCCAGGATCATAAGCTGACAGATACGTTTTATGAGCTATTCGTGTCGATTGTATGTTCTAGAATGTGTGTCATGCTCGTGGAAAGTGTTGTTTATACTGTATACAAAACTAAATGTTTTAAATATCTCCGCTTATTATGGATTAGCTTTCACAACTAGATTTATCACTGAGTTCTGTTAATTTGCGAGAAATATTAAGTGATTAATCTACGTATACTTGACAAACATTTAAACTAAACATAAAGGTGCCACTCATTTTGCCGAACTAATGTACAGTGTAGAAATTATGCATTATTTCTAACTAAACTTTATTATTAAAATTTGATCCACTTGTTTAAAAACAATGAAAGCGCATGTCTATCAGATCCTATTAAAAAAGGCACATCAAAAACATTCATTTTGCAAAACAAGAGTAAGGATTTCAGAATCACTTATAAGGTAAATGATATATACATATATTGATATTGGAGCTCTTTAAAATATTTAACGGCACCGCGAATTTATTCAAAGAATAAATGAATTTGATAAACTGCTTGTTAGATTGTTAATAAAATAATCTGATGGACGCAGGCTTCCATGTTTATATCTAAGATATTATTTTAAAACTGATCAATCGATCATCTCCTTATTGTAATTGTCATCTCACTGATATTACATACATTTCATATCCTTTCAATATTTCTGTGTTTCAATTCAATTTAACATTTGTTTTAATAGTAGAAACTTTTCAAGAAGTTTGCACATCCAATTCTAGTTATGCATACGTCAGTTGCTGTGTATAATAAAAAAAAAAATGACAGAAAATAGGTCATGCCTCTCGTTTTTACTTAAATATTTCAAAGAAGATTAATTCATCGTTTCAGTACAAACAGTTTCTTTTCTGTATTTTAGAATCTCGTTAGATTCCAATTCACTGATACAGTGTGTAAAAGAAAATGCAATAAAGAAATTATTTATATAGGAATATTTGAAATATATGCCAAAACACAAAACCAAATATTTCCCCACTTGCTGGAAACAAAATTGTTTAATTTTTGAATATTGTTAAAACATGTTATCATTCGCTAAATAATATCTTATTTCAGTTCTTTTTTAAAACGTATCGCCCTTTTCTATTACAGTTATTAACTAACGGAAAATAAGATATTATGTTTTGGGGGTTTATGTCCACACAAATTATATCAATAGACATTAAATTTCAGACGTAATTGAAATAGACCGTATCCTGTTGTATATGCCTGAAGAAATCAAGTGTTAGCAGAAGGATCAGTATATTGTTTTCTTCACAATATATAAAAACAAACTTTGCAATTACTATCAGTGTATCGATTTATAACTTGTAAATAACTTACCTGATCCGAAATATTCTTTGACAATTTCGTTATGGTTTGTCGTTGTGGTGTTCAGAATGCCATTGGATGTAAGAAAATGTGCAGCCGCTCTGTCGACCCCTTCCAGTGTTATACTTTCATGGGTGTACATCGATGGGTCATCTCCTTGACCAGTGGTCGGCTTAAACGCCACAGTCTCCACAGCCAACACTGACCACACGCAAAGCAACAAATACACCGCCATGTTTGTTTGGTTTTTTTCTTCTATTTTTCTATAACAAATCATATACTAATGCAAGAAATGATTAAATAATTTGTGGTTATTTTTCATGCCACGTTATCCGATTTAGTAGCTGCGCACTCTTCGTGCTACCATCGTCAAGTGGTTTTGTCGTAGGTTTAAAAAAATATGTGTGCTGTATAATCGATCGAATATAATATTATTTTTAGCCTCATTGACAGCTGATCATGTGTAAACATCGAAGAAGATAGTGTGCCAAGTAACAGATCAATGTACTTCCTCGTGCAATTCATTTGTCAAAACTTGATACTCATACGAGTGACGTTTTGTTACCGGACAGGGAAGGTTGCCTTATCACTAACAATAAAAATATCTGCGACCTTTGTTTTTTGGTTTTAGTTGTATAGGGATTAACACTCTTTCAACAGCTCACGTCATTTAAGTCTGTGCCTCCATGTGTTTTGTGTGCCAGGTAACATCTTTGTACTTCCCTGTTCAATTCATTGGTCAAAAAATGATATACATACGAGTGACGTTTTGTAACGGGACAGAGAAGGTCGCCTTATATTATCACTTACAATGTAATTGTCTGTGACCTTTGTTTATAGTGCTATCTCACTAAAGTACTATGACGACGGCACCCAGCACAACATTCCGCCTAGTCACATTATACTGACAACGAGTGAACCAGTTGTTGCCATTGCACTAAATGCTGAACGTTAAGCAGAGAACAACTACCTTTGTGCAATACCAACTAATTGGTTAGCCTAGAGTTCTTAAATGAATGAAATGGTCATGTGGCGCAGTAACATTGTCTCATTTGTTTATATCTTTGCATCGACATACTTTTATCAAATAGTCGTTTGTAACGAACATGTTTTGCCTCATATTGATCGAATGTGTCGAATTAAGCAGATTCGAGGCAGATTTTATATGGTGCCTGATACAATAACATTGCTCTGTACAATTGATTAATAAAAAAAATAAAAAAAAAGAAATGTCTATAATTTCGTATGTGAAATTATATAATAAGATTTGACCATTTGACTGTTAACATATGTATTACAAAATTTATACTTTTGCCATTCGGCTCGTTTGGTGTATTTAATTTTGTAATTGTCCTTGAATATTTTTTTTGTCAAGCCCGATATGACTTTTCCGTTACTTGGCCATATTAACTTCTTTTTTTTCTATAGAATATTTTATTTTACAAAAAAAAACACCAATTGTCCGTGATATCCCTTACTAAGTATTTATCACACACAAGTAAACACGTACTTATATGACCTTAGCACTTTATTGGACGAATGAAACGAAATCCAAAGAAAATAGTACAACATAAAAGGGGCACCTTACGAGATTGCGGATTTCTTCAGTCTACGAAGAAAACATAGAAAAGATAAAAAAAAATGATCTGGCGCCTCCATTGTAACACTTGGGATCATTTTCGTTTCCTATCTTTCCTGTCTTCTTTCTTTTCTATCTTCTATCTGTTTTAAGGCGGCGTCTCCCTAGGTGCCCGTCGTCATGTGACCCTGACTGTTTAGAAAACGTTAACCCCCAAGAAACATACGTACGCTTTTCTCAGTTTAACACTACAGATTCTCTTGTTCATGATTGAGACTTAATACTGTTTTATGGCCTTAATATACACCGAATTGACGAATCTAGGTACAAGTGGTTATGTCGCTGTGGTATATCGTATTACGTTGATTACGTGCCTATAGCAACATACGGTTTGATTTCCCTGTTACATTGATTGATTAAACAAATACGAGACATTTAGAAGGACAAAACAGACGGTTTATGACCAGGATACACTTTTTTATATCAGGGCAGAGGTGAGATTTATGCATAACAAATCTATAATAACCTTTTATTAGTGGAAAGGTTATTTTCATAGATCTCCCATTTTATTTTGCCATTGATCGAGATGTACAATTCTGAATTCTATTCACAAGCTGTTTTTATTATTGTGTCATGGTCGTCTGGTGTAGTTTGATTTTATTTTGTTGCACGTTCTACTGTATAAACAGCTAAAGGTCATTGAAGGGTTTGGTTTGAGTTTTGTTTTATTTTGTTTAACGTCCAACTAACAGCTTAGTTCATTATAGGGCATGCACATATGTGTGTAATGTGTATGTGCTTTTACAATTTAAAAGTTAAATAACACGAGTTAAATAATCTTGATAATAAACTATCACGAGTTTGGGAGAAAAAAAAAATCTCCAACTACGTTCAGATATTAAATCTAGAAACCACTATGTGCCTCTTGGGAACACATAATTCCTGTTTTCGATCAGGGCAACAATTTAACATGTAGTCTACGATACATAAAAATATCAGAAATGGTTTTCAGTACAAATAAATTTCCATGGACTATGATGAACATGGAAGATGACGTCCGTCGCCAAGTATTTGTAATCGACATAATAATTGGATCATCGCCGACACACGTTCAGGGTGGTTCACACAAGGGGGAGTGAGGACATCTACAGTGGTATGTGGAGAAATGCAATTTAACCAATGTGGGTTCATGCTCAGCAAGTACAGAAAGCCACCGATAACGAGGTGTTCTCTCGCGACTGTATATACCACACCTATAAATCACATACTTAAACGTACGAAAGAGTTATGACAACATTGTTCAATTTCATCTTTTTCATTAGCTCTAATTCCTTATAGATTATGTCATAACTCAATTACGCTTCAGACCTAATGTCACTGAATTATGTGTTTTGGGGAGGCAGACAAAAAAATAAAATAAAATCAATATCGTGCTTTCTGTCAACAGTAAACAGAACAGTTGTAGTCTGTGCGCAACTCTAGAGGTTTTCCGAACTCGAAGAGTTCCCAAAGTCGTTATATCCATTTGTATGCATTTCCTGTCTGATATGTGATATGCATGTCCCATCCGCCGGTCTGATATGGGTCACGTGAATATGCAGCATATAGTACTCAGTATATGACACACGCTAGTATCATTGTCTACTGTTATACCTAATTACGTATCGTTTATCATTGTCTCAAAGTCGTTATATCCATTTGTATGCCTTTCCTGTCTGATATGTGATATGCATGTCCCATCCCCCGGTCTGATATGGGTCACGTGAATATGCAGTATATAGTACTCAGTATATGACAAACTCTAGTATCATTGTCTACTGTTATGCCTAATTAAGTATCGTTTAACATTGTCTACTGTTATACCTAATTTAGTATCGTTTATCATTGTCCACTGTTATACCTAATTAAGCATCGTTTATCATTGTCTACCGTTATACCTAATTAAGCATCGTTTATCATTGTCTACGGTTATACCTAATTAAGTATTGTTTCTCATTGTCTACTGTTATACTTAATTAAGTATCGTTTATTATTGTCTACTGTTATACCTAATTAAGTATTGTTTATCATTGTCTACTGTTATACCTAATTAAGCATTGTTTATATAATTTTTATGTGTGTTCATGGACGGGATTTTTGTAGTTTCTTCATTAGTCGAGGTCAGCTTCTCCGTTCGCGATTCAACCCTACAAATTAATTAGAGATTGAACAGAATATTATTAATTGTGGTATTTCATTGTACATTGTATATTCAAATATGTAAATATTAACCAATAAGACATAGTGAAAGTATTTCCGAGGGGAGAAGCTTGTCCTTTCTTCTTTCATAGAACAATGAAAAGAATTATTCGAACAATCAGATTTGAGTATTTGATATGACATCAAAGAAAATTTAATTATAAAGATATGTAAATATTGAATCACACAATAAACTATCGGAAGTTTGTACTAGTTTATAGAGAGTGCATCTTCATCCTTGCGAGAATATCTTTCACTATTTTATGGAATGTCACCTTTTTACAAACGAAAGACGTATTTTGGTTCAAAATTTGATTAAATTGAATGTTGCGTTAAATTTAGAAATTCTTTTGTTTGGCAATTCACAAAGTTCCGTGGACCTTAACTCAAACATTTTTAGATCTGTGCAAAACTACGAGATCCAGCAAGATATTTTGATTTCAAATTGTAACAACAATTGTATATATATATATATTGTCATTATTGTAATGTCATTTAAAATGTGTATTGGGAGAAGGCGTTGATAAGTTGCTATAACTTGTGCCTCATCCCTTGTCTAATTTTGGCAATAAATATGTTTAAACTAAACTAGATTGTGTCCATTTTATTCTATCAGATATACATGTATAAGCAAAACAAATTGATCGTTTTCATTATCGGTTAAACGAAATGACTAACTTAATTCTTCAATTAGTAGCTTTAAATTGATTAGTAAGTTTGAACAAGAGTTGACATCAAAATAGTATGATCGATTTTTTCCAAGTGGAGAGCGCATTTTACCATGACGAACGGTGTTCTATTCCCAAATTGACGATATGGAATCACTTGCCCGACCACGTGGGTATTTCCCCGCGCCAACAACAGTTATTAATGGAAGTTGATGAACTCGTTTAAAACAGTTAACAGAAGTGGAATAAATAAGGTTTTTCGTTCCTCTTTTCTCATGTTTCTTCTCTTTTCGATAGTGTTTCCCTCTTTCTTCTGTACTTTCACTTGTCTATCCCATACTCACCATCGTTAATTTATTTTCTTTACTGTGCTTATCTTTTCCATTACTCCAGTTATCCACAATCCTTTTTAAATGTCCGTTGCAAAGATTTTGTGTAATGTGAATTTTTCTGCGAAAGTTCACACAATCATTGGTCAAGCAGCACATGCAGAATAAGTAATGCATAAGAAATTCATATACAGGAAAATATTATTATAATCAGCGTAAATGGCACGCAAAGATATTCACAAAAATTAGTATATACAAAGTATGGGCAGCGTACAAATTAATTCAAAAAGCATTAAATATTAAACATAATTTGATATGTTTAGATGTAAAGAAACGTAGATGAAGTGTCCTATTTTCAGTCGTTCCCCGTGTTACTTGATGCCCAGTATTGCTGAATGGTGGGTTACTAACAGACACAGTGCGCGGATATCGGTGGATATCTTATGACGTATTTAATGTAAGAGCGCCCCCTATTGTGTAGATGTATCGCCATGGACAGGTGTAGCACTCTCCCTGCGATGATAAAACACCTGGTGTGTGGGCCGGGTAATAACTCACCCTTTGTGAGCCCCACTTCGTGCATGTCAACATTATAATTGGAATGATAACCTTAAGCGTTATCTTGATATCATTACAGAAAGAGGCACAGACGGGGGGATAGTTTAGTAGTTTATCAAATTGTTTAGCAATATGCAAAGTACAGCACAGCTCTCTGCGTTTAAGGCACAGTTTTAGTTTACAAGCATTTGAACAAAGAATATTTCACCACTTTTTACATTTTTACTTATTTTGCTGAGAGTCTATCAATATTTATTATTTTTATTGTACTTATCTAAGTTGTCCCTGTATCTACGATGTTCCACGCCAGTGGTAAACACTTTGGGGGTGATTTCATTTCCCAAACTTGACTTTTAATAATGACGTTATATCAATGCTTATATCAATATCTGCCATTGTGACGTCAAGAATGATAGTAGTTTTCCCCAATCAGAAACAGGAATCATATATGTACAAGAGTGCATATGGCTTTCTGTCTGCAGTAGAGTTGAATCGGGGGAAAAGGCTTTCAAATTCGACTTCTTGATGGTTGTTTTTCATGTCTATTAGGAGGCACGGTAGTCTAGTGGTAGGACGCCGTCGATACCGAAGGGTTGCGGGTTCGAATCACGGCACGATACTGGGTTGTATCTTAAAGCAAGATACTTTACTCCGATTGGTCCAGTCTACTCAGCTGTAAATGAGTACGTGGTTGGGCAGAGCTAGAATTGTTGAATGCTAGCTGTGAGCGCCGAAATGGCAGCACCGGCTGTATGCTCCACAGGGAGTTGGGAAAGATATCGGTTGGTTGCAAATGCCTTATTACCACGGATAATAATTTGTGAGCCTCTTTGAGACGACCTACGAACTAGGTTCTGAAAAAGCAGTGTACAAGAACCTCGAATTAGTATTACTATGATCTTTGTTCTATACAAAACTATTCAAGTTAAATAAACATGCTAGAGTTTATTCAACCTCCACTTTTCGGGAACTTCTATTCACACTTGTTTCAAATTAACATAGATATGACATTTAATTGGAAGTTCTGACGTGAAACCAATATAACCAATATTTATAAATAGAAGATATCTTTTTCAACCGGAAAAGATCAGCTTGTCGCCCCCTAGGGGGTGAAAGTATGGAAAATACACTATGTTTACCAACGCATTCTAAATATATCAGTATATAAAAACGTTATAATCTTTTATTTGTAAAATATCCCCTCATTGATGACGTCACAAAAACCGATGACGCATTTTTAAGTGCTAATCGGGGGGTGACAAGCTGATCTTTCCCGGCTAAAACGGGAGAGACACCTGTGAAGGGTAGGGAAAACTGATTCCAGCTACCCATGACTTGAAAGTAACAAAATTAAATTAATTGAACATTTAATGTACTTTAAAAACACTTAAATGCTGTCGGTAACAGCAGGTATTTTATTATTAAAATATATAAGCAAACGAAATCGACCAAATCTGATGTATTGCGAATATACTCAGTAAAGATTTAAAAAAAATACATTATGGTAATTTGTAACACCCTCCATATCGTTGTGCATTGTCGGTATTGTATTGTATTGTATTGTATTGTCTGTAAATATTGTAAATATCTCATTTTGGAACCGATGGGTCGAAATAATCAAGGTAATAAATAATTTGAACTTGATGGCAACTTTACTTTATCATATAATTGGCCTGTTATCCAGTGAATTCGCCCGTGTAATATTTTTACAGAAATCGATCGTGACGTCATAATATGGACAATGACGTGACGTCATAAATTGTGAATGGCGCAAGGCTCGCAAAAACAAAAACGTCTAAGACTCGTTTCATATCAAAGCAAAAGCATTGTAAGATTTCTTTCGTCGATTTTGACATTTATAGGTAAAATGGCGCTGTTTGACAAACACCAGTTGAAATGGAAATGTATCTCTAATTCATCCCGTTCAATTAATATAATTGTTTTTAATGTTTTTATGGCATGAAGAACAATAAGGTACCACGTTTGTGCCGATTTACTGCTAAAGACTTATTATATAACGTTCTTTATAAATAAAATATTTATTTAATCGACATAAAAAAAACACACTATCTTTTTAAAATAAAAAGTATGCACAAAAAATGAGCAAGTGCTTTTTTTCGCTTAATAGGGATTAACGTCCTACCAACAGCTAAGGTAATTTTAAAACGTCCCTCCATGTGTGTAATGTATGCGAGCATGCGTGTGATTGCCGGAAGAATGGTTTGTTAGTGTATGTGCCTTTTGAGATAGCATGGATCTGATGCCGACTTGTAGTGCTATCCCACTGAAATACAATACCAAAGTAAGATGTCCTTTCTTATATTAATTCAGCTTCCGACAACGATGAAAATCAACGACAGGAGCGAGTAAGGTCAAAGTTTAAGCGATTTGGACCAAGCGGGATGTCGTTCGGAGGTGGAAGTCCAGGAGGAAGCGGAGGTTTCGGAATGGGAAGTCCATGAGGCGGTGGAGGTTTTGGAAATGGAGGATTCGGTAGAGGAGGCCAAGGCGGTGGAGGCGGAAGTCCATTTCATGTTGGTAGAGTTATGGGCGGTATGCCATCCAAAGGGGGCCCAATGAATGGCGGAGCTTTCGTGGGAGGTCCTACGGGCATGGGGTCAGCTCACGGAGGACCGTCATTAGGACCTATGCAGGGACCAAATGCCCCGGGGAACCCGGCAATTGGAAGACTCGCGTCTCCAGGACATGGGATGTTCAATCCCATGGGGTTGCAGTGTATACGTCATCGAATGATGTGCCCCTCTTGGTGCCGAGTTTTGGATGCTAATGGATGTCACTCATGTCCTTGTGGGCCAGGTAACAAACAGCTGTGGATATCTGTTTAATCTTTATTACAAACTCGGTCAGGAAGGATATAAGATAAGCAACATAAGTTGGTAAATTTCACACAATATATCATTTTGGGGGAATATTTAAAGGATATATAAACGGAACAACACGTAACAATAGCATTGTTTACTGAAGCTTCTTTGTTTAATTGACTAAAAGAATATATATGAGAATATATCTGTAAACCTAACATTTGAAAAATTGAATACGAGAATTATCCTCTCACAGGACCGAAATAAAACATAAAAATATATAAAAAACTTGTTTTTTTCACTACACAAGGAATGCAATCGTAGGAAACAGAAGCAAGTGGGTAAACACTTTATGTAAATGGGTTACCTTAATATGACCGATATTATCAATTCTAGCTACAGAAACAGTTACTTGAACGAGGAATATGAATACGGGGGGCTACAGGACGAGTGGAGAGACCGTCTAGTAAAATAGAGTGAACATTTTGAACAACAATATATTTTTTGTCTGTTTCAATTTGGTCATCATTTAGATACGATAATAATAATAATAATATACAGCATTTATATAGCGCCCTATATAATTTGTAAAATTACTCTAAGGCGCTTTACAACATATGGATAATAGTAATGGTTATAATTGTGAAAACAAACAACAAAGGCTTGCAATCACTTTCATACATTTAACAAGCAATGTGCACATAATTGAACAAATAAAAGGGTGGTATTTACATGACGTCTTTGCAAAGATTCTAAAATGCAGACGTGAAGAGGTGAGTTTTTTTGTCCCTCTTGAACTTGGCCAGGGTATTCGACTTCCTAATAGCAGATGGTAAGCTATTCCACAACGTAGCCGAAACCCTCCCAAAGCATCTGTTTCCGTAGGTCACAGTACGAGATTTTGGGACACACAACAAAGATTCTGACTCCGACCGCAGTGATCTTGACGGCTGATACAGGGTAACAAGTTCCTGTAGGTACTGAGGAGCTGTTCCATTCAGTGCCTTGTATGTGTATACCAGAATTTTGTACTGCGACCTGTATCGTACAGGTAACCAGTGCAACGAATAAAGCGCAGGTGTGATGTGCTCTCTCTTTCGAGTACGAGTAACTAGCCGTGCTGCAGTGTTCTGAACCCTCTGCAGACGACTAGTTAGTTTGTCAGATATACCACAGAGCAGGGCGTTACCATAATCCAACCGAGAGGTAACAAGTGAATGCACCAAAATCTTGCATGCATCTGCAGTTAGAAACTGCCGAATACAGCCGATGTTCCTGATCTGGTAGTAACAGGATTTGGCAATAGCGTTCACTTGTTTCTCCATGTTCAGAGAACTGTCAAAGTATACCCCTAGGTTTTTAACAGCTGGAACAGTCTCAATAGTTCTGGCACCAACCTTGAGCTGGAGAGCCATTGTTTGCTGACACTTTGGGGAAAAGACGATTAGTTCCGTCTTTTCCTGATTAAGTTTAAGCATGTTGGCGTTCATCCAGATACTGATATCTGTCAGACAAGCTTCCAGACTTTCTGAGACTGTATTCCAACTGTCCTGTGGTTTTATGACCATGTAAATTTGTGTGTCATCAGCATAGCAATGATAGCGAAGGCTATGGCGACGACAAATCTCTCCAATCGGTTTGGAGTACATACAATATTTTCGTGGTCCTAACACCGACCCTTGAGGAACCCCGAAATCTAGTACTTTGTCATGTGAGGTGGCAGATCCGATGGCAACACACTGTCGTCGTTCACTCAGGTATGACTGTATCCAGCATAGTGCGGTATCAGTCACTCCATAAGAGTATTCCAGACGTTTATAAAGTATGCCATGGTCGATGACGTCAAATGCAGCTGACAAGTCCAGCATGACAAGCACCGCTCTGCACTTGTTATCCAATGCAGAAGCTATATCACTATGTACACGTAGGAGGGCCGTCTCAGTAGAGTGTCCCATGCGGTAGGCCGATTGCATGTTGTCATGGAGACTGTTTGCATGG
Organism: Mizuhopecten yessoensis; assembly: GCF_002113885.1. Classification (NCBI taxonomy): domain Eukaryota; kingdom Metazoa; phylum Mollusca; class Bivalvia; order Pectinida; family Pectinidae; genus Mizuhopecten; species Mizuhopecten yessoensis. The sequence continues at coordinate 544,574 of NW_018407089.1, forward strand.
AGATGAACCTCTAAACGCCGGGACACAACCTTCTCCAAGATCTTAGACAGAAAAGGCAGATTTGAAACTGGGCGGTAGTTTTTCAACTCCTCCTTGTCCATTCCAGGCTTTTTTTAACAATGGTCTGACGTGTGCCTTCTTGAAACATAATGGAACCCTTGGCTCAACCAATGATTTATTCATGATTGCGATAATCAAAGGAAGCAGTGAATCACGTATGCCTCTCAGATGGTTTTAATAATTTATTCATGTATGTTACCTGTGTGTGAAGGCGTGCTTGCACTATTGCCGTTGTCTTTTTTATGGAGCTCGTTTCAACCCGATGCTGCCACCAAATAGTTTATCCATGAATTTTTCATGAATATTTATCTTATTTTCATCTGCATTAAATGCTCACTGTATGAACAAATCATATCCACAGTGCCAGAAACAATCACGAAGTCTTGTGATAATGTTACGCCGTTATGCTAATATTTGTCAATAGACACATTGCTATAGGTAGTCTGTTTCAAATTAAAACGTGAAAATCTTAAAATCAATCGAACAAACGTCTAATGAAGTTCTGTCGGTTTATATTGTTTCGACGGCAATAGACAAAATACACAGGGAAATCGAAACTTTTCAGTTCTTTCAGCTAAATATATACAGATTAAACGGGTATTTTGTGTCCTTTTCTAACAATTACGAACGCAACTAGCTTACATAATATAAATTCCGTACACAAGGTTATTCAAGTAAAAATGACGTACGTCACACTTATATATAGGGAACGTAAGCATTTAGCAACTGGTTTGTTTCCCATACCACAGCTTAGATCATACAAGTCAGATTAATGTTTTCCACCACTAGGTGGCGGTATGATAGCTAGTGAGGTCATGTCCGGGATGATGTCGGCTTTAAGTTTAGCTTCCTCTTCCCAAAGTTCTTTCACTTCCGGTCAAACGCACAAAGAGTGTGAAGCCACAACGTTGTGTATATCCATGTGCTCTGGATCATACAATCTGGGTCCGAAAGGTTCAGACGGGTGTCAGCCCTGTACGTGTCATACCGGTAAGTTGATAATTACATACGGGTTTAAATTGCACAACCAGCGCGATACATATGCATTACATTTCTATTAAGTAAACGCCAATATAGAAGATATAGAAGTTGTGTCCTCTGTTTTGGGAAACAAAAGCGACCAAAATGATGTTTTGGTAATATCTGAAATCGTTATATTTCTCATTCCTTACATATTTTCCCGTTTCCTAACGCTTACATGTCAAGACCTCACATTTGGCGTTGACGCTAATCGTCCCAAGGTTTCGAGTCATGTCCCCTAACTGAGACAAACTAAGGCCTGGATTTGTATCTACATCTCTTGATGTTGAACTTTGAAAAGGGAGCAGTAAGTACTAACCGATTACTCGTTGATATAGTGACAAGATTACGACATTTTAGTGAGATTTCACTTTAACGTGGCCTTTAGGTGACCGTAGATGTCGCGAGGACGAATAACCCAAAGGCAGCCAAATTGTCACCTTCATCAAACGAAAAGGGCTTTAATGACTATATCATTCTAGTCATCGTCCCATAACACATAAACATTTCACTGATTGGGATATATATGAACACGTATACAGTATACTATATAAATTAACCTTAAGAAACGCATCGAAATGCGGTAAGTTGATGAAATCCTAAAATTGAAAGACTTGTTTTCTTATTACTTCATTGTTGATTAATAACCAATGTGTTGCCACTGCTTGACTATTTTATATAAACCTGACAATGATACGGGATCCATATGGAGCAGACGCAGGACTGAATAACAAGTATAATCTATCAATAATACGCACGAAACAATTGCTAATTGAAAGGGATTATGTTGTATTTGGAGCAAGGGGGCGTTTTACCTTGTAGTTAGCCATAAAAGTAACAATTCGGCACTATTTACCGTTTCATTTTTACAACATCCATGCATTCTGTTGGATCATCTGGATCTGCAGGTGGTCTATCTTCGTCATCGTCGTCGTCGTCATCCTTCTCTTCCTCGTCTTCTGGAGGTTATTATGGAAGCGGAAGTGGTGGAGGCGGCGGAAGTGGAAGTATCTCAGGAGGTACTTCCGGTACCGGAACGTTCACCCCTGTTTCAGGAGGGTCAAATTTTGTTTATCAACCGGTCACATCAACAGGTATGTCATATCATGTATACAATACAACGCATGCGTTTATTCTTATCCTTCCTAATCCAGTGTATTCTTATATTATTAGGAGAAAGTTCTCATTATCTGCAGTGAATTGTTCGTGCTATAGCGTATTAAAGTTCGAAACTTTTAGCATATTATCATACGGAACATTATCGCTTGTGTTAAATGGACTCTAATGTTGTGTCACATGATCCGAGTTTTGGTCAAGTTAAAATTGCTTGAAATGAGACAGTACATAGCGCTGCTGAAGCATTTCACAACATGCAACCTGAAGCTATTAAACTGCCCTAATATGATTTAAAAGTAAACTTTTTGTTTTTAAATTGTTGTATAAATATTTTTGCATCTTTTGATTTTTTCGATATTTTAGTTATCTATTTTAGATATATTCCTTTTCCTAACGTCCTCTATCTCACAACATATATAACAACATAGTATTTGTATTATTTACGCTGATTATATTCCTGTGGTCATCAGTCAAGATTAACTGGTCAAAGGCCACTGGAATAGCGATGGAGGGAGGGGTATATCTACATGTATATGGGCCTGCGCTCTCATTATACTTAATTTGAAAAAAAGAACTACAAACGTCGTAGCCACGTGAACGTTAAAGATATGATTTATTAATTTCTAAAACATATGTACGATGTCCGACATAATTCACTGTTCAGCGGCCTCGTCCTCAGGTGGTACACACACAACAACAGGTAGTATTTGAGGTTGTGTGCTCGTCCTATATGACATGCGCCTCCACGTGCTCCGTGGGTTACACTTGCGGCAGTGACGGATGCCCGACGTGTGACTGTATTCACCCCTCCGGTAAGTCGAGGCCTGAAATATCCTTTGATACTAGACGACAATCTGAACAGAGGAAATATTTATATATTTTTTTTATTTTTTTTTTAATCAATGCTCGTCCAGTCAATCAGGCATTTGGAGAGAAACATGACGGATATGTTTCATTGCAATAAAAATGACAAATATTCCATTAGTTATTTTAAAATTCAGATATATTAAAATTTGATAATAAAAATTATAAAAATTGTCAAAGCACAAATCATGTTTTTTATTTTTTGGTGGGTTAGAAACTCAACCTAGCCGAGCATATGAATGTAAGAGTTATTTCCCATATCATTTTCTCTTTCTTTCTCAGAAATTATGGTATTAACAATCATATTTTGTCAAAACAAATTTAAATAAAAGTTTTTGTATCTAAATTTTCGGTATTCAATGTATAAAAAAGTATTTGAATCTTTGCAAGTTTGTGCACATAAAAGGTCTTTTGATTTCTTTATTAAGATAATTGACAATATATATATGTCTTAAGATTTGTAAGCAATCTAAATTTAGTTTCCTTTTACTAAAAATTACTGTTAAACGGGTTCCAGCTGGTTTCGAAATAAACAATTTCACATGAAAGAACACAAGAGTTAATAGAAACATTTTTCTTTTGAGTTGTTGGCATAGCAACTCAGCAGGTGACGATACAGCGCCCTCTGTACTGCGAAGCTGCGTTTTATTGCCAAAGTCATTGTGCGACGGGATATCAATGTGGGCAAGATGGTTGTCCGACATGTCACTGTCTCCACCCTGTACATCAAAGTAAGCCAATCAGATAATGTCTTACTTACCATAGAACCAATCAGAATCCAACTCTCAATGAATGAGCGATACATTTTTGACTGAATCCATTGATATTAACCACACAGTTGAAGATTTTAGTAAAATATGTTAAAGTAGTAAACAGTAAACGAACAGATTACTTGAACATACAGTGAATAAATAGTTCTGCTTTATAAGCTATCCAAGTCGAGCCATTACGGGAAGTGCCTCACCAGGAGACGATCTTCATCACCGGAAACACGGGAACGGAATGTCACGAATGTGTACAACAGCCCGCGCCGGTATATATAACGGAGCCTGCCACGGAGTGTCAATACAACTGTGGAGAATTACCCCAATACGTCATAGAGGTAAGCCAAGCGTGGGAATAATATTGTTATACAATATGAATTTGTATCAATTAATGTTCTCTGGTGATATATAGTGAAATCAATTCAATTTCCGTAGATATGCTTTTTATCCCTGAAAAAACACTACAATGATATATCAAAATTATTCCTTTGTCTTCACTACAGCTACAAGTACCGCTAAAAATATGGCTTTCACAATAAGCAAACGTTTATGACAAGTACACACACTTTACGAAATTGCAATACGTTTGAATGGATAGAGCACAAAGCGTCAGGCTGACTGCATGCATGTACTGTCCCATAATGTAATTCGTGCCGTATCCGTGAATTACAATTGCACTGTTACTTATATCATATTTAATGCCGATTACCCGGTTAAACTGAGGTACGTTTACAACTATCCTAATCTTTATGTAGCATTTTGTGTTTCAATTCGGTTCAGTTAATTATTTCCATTGTAATTTCTTCTCAATAACAGAGACCGAAACCGAAGCCACAATATCAGACCGTAGTAGTACCACAACCGGAAGTATGTCACGAATGCGAAACTAACAACTATCAACCGGTCTATGTTGCCAAGCCTCAACCTCAGACAGTTGTTGTACATCTACCAGAAGTATGTCACGAATGCGAAACTAACACTTATAAGCCAGTGCATATTGCAAAACCACAACCACAAACTAAACCAATATATGTACAAAGACCGATCTATACACAGACAGTGGCAGCCAAGCCTAAACCAATAAATGTACAAAGACCGATCTATACACAGACAGTGGCAGCCAAACCTAAACCAGTGTACAGTGGCAGCCAAACCTAAACCAGTGTACGTTACCCAAGGGCGTCCACAGATAGTCACAAATACAGGTTTGTCTTATATCATATTTTCACAAAGTGAAAGCTGGTACATTATTCTTGCATTTTTAAGAGTCTGTATAAAGCATGAAATGTCGGAGTTACGGAAAGGATATCAAATATATTTTACGTTTAACATTTTAAATGAAATGTATGTACATGTAACTTAACAAGCTTCGAATTAATGCTTCTGTCTTAGTACATCAATTGAGAAAACAAATGTGGTAATAGGACTTGTGTAAACCATTGAGAATTACGGATGTTTTGGCGATTTAACATGCTAACAAGCGTAGAAACATGATCCTCAATTTATATCCATAATTGAGATATTGAAAAACACATAAAAAAAGTTTTATTCCATTTACATAATTTGTGTTACAGGCCATTCAAGCGGAGGCATTATGTTGGGAGTTTTAACAAGTGGTAGTTCTTCCGGCGGAGGTGGTGGAGGAAGTTACAGTGGCGGAAATGGAGGCGGAGGGATACACACGAGTATCGCCAGTAATGGTGGAGTGGACGGGGCTGGTGGAGGAGGCTATTACTCCAGCGGCAGCAGTGGAGGGATGGCGGAAGGTACATTTAGATGCTATTGAACAAAATAATTTGAGAGTCTACAACATATTTACCAAAGTTATATTCTGTTATGAACGTTAGAGCGGATCATATTGATTACATTAACTTGGACATGATCTTTACATATTCATTGTATATACTTGTTGGTGTTAAGAAAACATGCTGCATGTTGTTGTATAATTATATATAAAAACATTTCCTTTTAAATATGTACCCCTAGTCGCTGCACCTTTCCTCAGAGTCCCATGTATACAGTGTAGATATAGTGTCTGTCCTTTTTCCTTTCCTTTTGTCCTTTCTTTTTTCTTTCCTTTCTTCCTCTCTGTTATTTCTCCTATTCCACACCTTTAAAATTTGATTCAGCGTTCGTTTTTGTCGACCATTTGTTGGCCATAATAACCTATGCTGTGTTGATGGGCCGTTAAGCATTAATGATAATAATGATAATAATGATATGATTTTAAATATGTTGTTCAATATAAGTGCCATATATGAAAAGGTCAATGGTTCAACTAAATGTCGATTACATTTATATAATTCAATACCGTACGAGGAATACAAAGACGACTTACCCAAATAAAAAGCTGCGATACACAAATTGCTTATGTAGCCAGTGTATTCATACATGTAAGCAATCCTATAGAATAGTACCGTTCATCGTCGTTTAAATAATGGATGATTTCATCTCTGTGTCAACTTACTATTGCTTCAGGTTCGTGCCCGCCGATACCTCATGATTGTGATCCCTCCTGTATTAAATATGACGTACCCCGCTGTCGTCGCTGTCTATGTGAGAACTGTACATATGAACAGTGAAACATACAAACGTGTAATTTAGTATGTATTTATATAGTGTTTCCCGCTGTCGTTGCTGTCTTTGTGAGAGCTGTACGAATCCACATTGAAACAGAGGGACATTTGTTTAGTATATATTTCATTATGTACCCCACTGTCTCCACTGTCTGAGAGAATTGTATGTATCCACATTGAAAAATAGGGACATTTTATTTAGTATATATTTGCATGATATACCTGACTGTCACCTCCGTTTCGTCGGGATGTTTATATAAAAACATATGGACATCAACCTTTGTCCATGAAGTATTAATTGTTCCAATTTCACTTTCTCTTTATTTTGTCAGCGAAGTTGCGCTAAATGATATTTATTCATGAGGCTGAATACAATTTTCGTCACATCATATTCTTATCACATCGAATTGCGACTGCTGCAAGCATCCAGACGTTTCCGTCAAACGTCAAATAACTAAGAGTCCTCGTTTGCCTGTTTCCGGTTTAACGTTACCGTAACAGTCGGCATTATATCTTGTTTCTTGTAATTTGACTTACGCGTACTAAGTGTAATTTTATCTCATTTATTTTTCAGCTCTCCCCCAGTATGGTGGTTCCCGGTATCATGGCTAAACGTGCGATTGGGCACAAATGATACGTATAAAGCCTGTTGTTTTTATATAAAAGAGTGTTTGTATTGTTTTTATTTAAAACAGCGGAACTTCCATAATGCTGATTCCAATCATGGCAAATGGTTTGAACCAAAAATTGAAGTTGTCCATTCAGATGTCGATAATAAAACATTTGCATCTACACATACGTTTTCAGCACTGCAGACTGTGCAAACATTAAAAGCTATACTGATTTTCCCCGTATCAAAACCCAATGCACACACTTCTTTACGTGATTGTTAAGTTTATTTATCTATACATGTATATTAAAATCAAATAATAAAAAAATGTATCAAAATACAATTAATAAAATATACTGGTATCAACACAAACGTTTTCAAAACTGTTGATTGTTCACAAATAGCCGTAAATGTAGATATACAGTTGCACCAAGTTCGATTTCAATTGATTTGGCAATGAAGTTGAAAATGTCTCCGTCAATCCGAGGCCATGATGTCCTTCTGGGTTATCGGACCAAACGAGAAATGCGAACTCTGGTCGGGACTTCATAAGGAACATATGTATCAAGCTTTAAGTGAAGTCGAATGTATAGCTTACTTGAGCAATCATGTGGGCTAACGAAATAAAGGGGTACGGTAGTGATACAGAGATAGTAGCAACGTTTAAGTTTAACTGAATATGGATATTTCAGTTTTAAATTAGGGAGACAGACCCGCCTCTCCGACGTATTGCATACTGTTAATATTTGCAAAGTAATAATTTAGTTTAAATTGTTAATGCAATAATCCCGGTTAATACAAATATTTGGATAGAAAATGTCCGTGATTTGCAAAGGAACAACAAAGGGTAAGACATAAACAACTGAGTATTGATTAACATATGTCCTATAGTATTTTCCTATAGGAAGTACGACATTTAATCCCCCAATAGACATCCGTTTGAAGGTGTGTTACAGAATTTCTGTACGTATCTGTATGTCAGTTTTGTGTGGGTGTTTTTTGGTTACTCAAGCCAGTAATTGTTGTAAACGACACGATAAGGGACGTTGTACCTGTATGTTTGTCCTTCAAACAGACCCGTGTGACTGCTTGCTTAAATTAGACAAATCTTACATTAACAACTACAACGGAAACCCTAATGTTCGACTTGCATTATTTCCTACACAGATATAAATATGTATTTAAATAAAGACTTAAAATATGGACTATCGATTTTTACCACCATGGCAGCGCTATGAAGTCGGTATTAGATGCGCTCTATCACAGTAAGACAAATACACAATATACTCAATGTCAAGCACACGTACAAAAAAGCCACGCATACATTATACACATGGAGGAACGTCCTTAAATAATCTTGGTTGTTCATAAGATATTTAACCCTTAACAAATATACAGACCTACCAAAGTTATTGGTATAATTGATCTGAGATCATGTAATAGGTAAGTTGTGAAGCTTTCTTTTGGTTTTAAAGGGTTTGAGGTAACGCGGATCTATATTTCATGGTTTATACGACGGGGAGATTAATCAACTTCTTTATATAAATACCGCTTTTACCTAGCATAATCTTTACCCATAAACACATTGATCACGTCATGACGCTATACAATACCCAATCTTAACGAAAAGACATGACAATGATAACCTACCTGCAAAAAAACGATATAAGACGTACTGTGCATACATATAGTTTGACCAATGTAAAAACACCACATTTTGAACAAATTATTGCATAATGTTATTCATGGTCTGAATGTGGTGATTTTTACATCGAACAAACTAGCAATGAACTCATAACATACATGACTGTACACAGTCAAACTAAAACAGAGTAGTGTTTATTATGTAGTGTTTCCTTAGGCGGGAGGGTGGATAGCTAAGCCAGTCTCGTATATTGATATTTGAATAGGTATGTACAGTGTCAGTTAATCTAGGCTCTTGTAATTACTGGTCAAATTGGGCCTTTTAACAAGTCAGTAATAGTTGTACGGGGAATTACCATTGAAACGTCCCAAGATGATAATGTATTTCCGCAGTTTTGCTTAATTTCTTTAACTCGTTTTGTTTAGTTTATTTTTCTCAGTGAGTATATTTTATTACCATTTCTATTTGTGTTATATTCCATATTTCTACAGGCTTAACACCTCGGCTAAATGATTTTTGTTTGTTTTGTTTATAATTGCTGTCAAACCACACTATAAACTATAAAATATAGTTGGTGAACCTAAACTCTGGTGTTGTTTTGGGTTTTATGTTAAAAACTTGTACAGTTTGTACAGCCTACTACGCTTCACTCACCCTCTTCACACGGACATTTCATTTTTATTGATTTGTATTGTCTTGTCCTATCACAACAACAAATAACAATTGTATTACAACTCAGGTGACTGTTAAGGCCTATCGGCGTTTTGTTTACAGTTGCTACGATTGAGCATAAAGTCTATTTTTGTGGTGAAATAATTAAATAAACAACCATCCATAGCCGCACTTAGGCAATTGTCCGTTTTTGTAAAACCGGTCGATCCGACGGTCGTGGGTACACTGGTACATTACCTGGTGAGCGCGAATCGAGTAGGTCCCAGGCATGTAAACACCTCGGATTGTGCACCTATATTTACTTAGATTACATGCGTATAATATTATAGTATCATTATAGAATTACACAAGGAGTTACACCTACATATGTCTTTAAATGACCATAGCTGTCAACAGGACGGTTAACACGATGAAATCAAATTAAAATTAATGAAGCACAGCCTTTGTTTGAGTCATAATTGAAATGTGTTACTCAATTGAAACAAAAATGTAGACTACATGCTTAAGATATACTTTATATCAACGTATTCCTGTCACGTATTATTTTGGCTTTCGGTTTGTTTGTCACTACGTAGAACTTAAAATACATAAATCAAGCTTTCAAACGTTTGTGGTCAAAATTGTTCAAAGACGTTGTTAAGGCCGTATTAAGCAGATATCTTTCTTGTCACTTTGTCAAAATCATATTCAAAGTCGATGGGATTCATCAAAACACTTCAAAAGAATGCCATTGTACAATAAACAGTAAAGTTACTTTCGTTTTGTTAGCTATGATTGTTGTTTATTTATAGACTTCTTCCGCTCTGATTACATCAACCGGTTATTCTTTTGTTAGGAACAGAGCGACACGTGAAAACCAGCATATTGTGAGGTATCCATTTGTACAGTGTATACACCAGTGTATAGTGATGTTTGGACGACCGGTACAAATCGCAAAGGATTAACAAAAGTCCAGAACAAAGTCAAGGTAAGATTTGAACAAGACAAGGAGATTAATTCACTATCTGTTCAAGCTATGTAAGACAAATTGAAAATCAGCATTGAGGAAGTAAACTAGCACAGCGATTTACCTTGCGTGTAACCTTATCGTTTAATGTGTAAATTACTGCGTAGCCGGAGTATGTCAAATTTGTGTTTCTGTTTATTTATGTGAAGGTTGATGTCTGTTATATATTATATGTTCATTAGTGTGTGTATTTATGTCTGTTATATGTGTATGGTTTATGTCTGTTATATGTATCTGTCCATTTGTGTATATGTATATGTCTGTTGAAAATGTCTGTCGATTTGTGTGCAGGTTTATGTCTGTTATTTCAGGATTAACTTGAATATATTTTTCATGTTATGGAGCTATAACACAAATAAAACGGAGTGTACTCTAGCGGTTTATGATGAGAGTACACTCCGTTTTTTTGTATGTCTGTTATATGTATCTGTCTATTTGTGTGTAGGTTTATGTCTATTATATGTGGCTGTCCATTTGTGTAGAGGTTTATGTCTGTTATATGTATCTGTCTATTTGTGTGCAGGTTTATGTATGTTATATGTGTCTATCCATTTGTGTGTGTAGGTTTATGTTTGTTATATGTGTCTGTCCATTTGTGTGCAGGTGTTTGTCTGTTATATGTGTCTGTCAATGTTTTTGTAGGTTTATGTATGTTATACGTATCGGTCCATGTGTGTGTAAGGTTATTTATGTTGTATGTGTCTGTCCATTTGTTTTAAGGTCTCAGTATGTTATATTTCTGTCTATTTGTATGTATGTTTATGTATGTTATATGTGTGTGTCCATTTGTGTGTAGGCTGATGTCTGTTAAGTATGTATCTGTCAATGTGTGTGTAGGTTTATATATGTTAAATGTGTCGTTCCATATGTGTGTAGGTTTATGTTTATTATATGAGTGTGACAATTTGTGTGCAGGTTTATGTATGTTATATAGTGGTGGATGTCATGCGGATCTATATCTTAAGGTTTATTTGATACGGCGGTTCATTAACTGCCCAATATATAATCACTTCTTTTAGCGCCAAATTTACCAATAAACAAATTGACCACGTCATGAATTGACCATATACTCAGTCTCAACGAAAATACATGACAATTATCACTTACCTTATAACCATTGTAGTGTATAAGGTTGATTTGTACATTTTAGTTATATCAATGGGGTATCTACCGTTAACATAATCTTCACCATTATTTAAGCATTTATCATACTGTATAAATGTACAGACGAAACTACTGGACATATTTACATCAAGTGTCATATCTTTCCGCATATAACCCGATATTGCCCGTTCCTTCGATACCGGCCAATCCGACGAACGCTTGTTACACCGCCGCCTTTACATAAATTCGAATCCAGCGTCGCGTCCGCCTAGCATTAAATACCTCGGATCTTCTTATACACATGTATCAACTGTACAGATAAGATTGCCTCCATGTGTGTTTTGTATGCGTGTTTGATCCCAAATATCGGTGCAGCAGGTTTATGTTGGTCGCTTTTTTGTTCCCAAGTAGTGGGCACAAATGCAAATCACAAATTTTGCAAAGGGGTATAGCATATGTCGCCTTTTTACGATACATACAGCGGGTAACGGCAGCAGAATTATTTTATCTATCCCAGACATGCAGGGGTGCCCGTCATAATGGAATTGCACAAGGAGTCAAATACACCTGTAAACCGTATACTTCACACACATGGATGTATGTCTTCATCTTGTCGTAGTTGTTAATAGGACGCTTAAATAAATGAGGATAACGTAAAACCAACGAAATACAGCCCTTGTTTGAGTCATAATTGAAATGTGTTATTCAATTGAACAAATGTTGAATATGTGCTTAACATATACATTTTTTACTTATTCCTGTCACGTTTTACTTTCGCTTTCGGTTTGTTTGTCAATTCGTAAAAGAATAAATACATAAATCAAGCTTGCAAAAAAGGCTCAAAATAAATCAAAACAAGACGACCTGAATACGTCGTTTTGGCCGTGTTTTACCACATTTTTCTTGCCAGGTCGTCAAAATCCGATTCGAAGTCGATGTGATTTATCAAAAGAAGTATGCCATGATACAATAAACAGTAATGCTACTTTTGTTCTGTTTGCTATGAATCTGGTGTATTTATAGACCTCTTCCGCTTTGATAACATAATGCAATTGTTTTGTTAGTAACATAGCGTCACCTATCATCTCGCACATTGTGAGATATATATGTGTACAGTATATACAACAGTGTATAATAATGTTTGGAACAAGGATACATATCTTCAATGATTCATAAAAAGTCCAGAACAAAGTCAAGGTAAGATTTGAACAAGACAAGGAGAATAATTCACTGTCTGTTCAAGCAATGTAGGAGTTATCAAACATCCGTAATTACAGCGACTTACGTGTAAATTTATCATTAATTAAGTGTGTAAAAAATGAGGAGCCGGGGTATGTCTGTTATGTGTCTGTTATTTTGTGTGTATGTTTTCGACTGTTATATGTGATAGGTTTGTGTATGTTTTATGCGTTTCTCCAAGTTTGTGTCGTTTTATGTCTGTTGTACTGTATGTCCATTTGTGTGTTTTGTTTTTGCTATTACATGTATCTGTCCATTTGTGTGTAGGTTTGTTTCTGTTATATATGTATGTCCATTTGTGTGTTTTGTTTTTAATGTTATATGTGCCCATTTTTGTTCTGGTTAATGTCTGTTCTATGGGTCTGTCCATTTGTGCGTAGGTTTGTGTCTGTTATATGTGTCTGTACATTTGCGTGTAGGTTTATATCTGTCCAAGTGTCTGTCCATTTTAGTTTGGGTTTATGTAACTCTGTTTTATGTCTGTCTATTTGTTTGTAGTTTTATGTCTGTATAGTGTCTGTCCATTTGTGTGTAGGTTTATGTATGGTATATGTGTCTGTCCATTTGTGTGTAGGTTTATGTATGGTATATGTGTCTGTCCATTTGTGTGTAGGTTTATGTATGTTATATGTGTCTGTACATTTGCGTGTAGGTTTATATCTGTCCAAGTGTCTGTCAATTTTAGTTTGGGTTTATGTAACTCTGTTTTATGTCTGTCTATTTGTTTGTAGTTTTATGTCTGTATAGTGTCTGTCCATTTGTGTGTAGGTTTATGTATGGTATATGTGTCTGTCCATTTGTGTGTAGGTTTATGTATGGTATATGTGTCTGTCCATTTGTGTGTAGGTTTATGTATGTTATATGTGTCTGTACATTTGCGTGTAGGTTTATATCTGTCCAAGTGTCTGTCAATTTTAGTTTGGGTTTATGTAACTCTGTTTTATGTCTGTCTATTTGTTTGTAGTTTTATGTCTGTATAGTGTCTGTCCATTTGTGTGTAGGTTTATGTATGGTATATGTGTCTGTCCATTTGTGTGTAGGTTTATGTATGGTATATGTGTCTGTCCATTTGTGTGTAGGTTTATGTATGTTATATGTGTCTGTACATTTGCGTGTAGGTTTATATCTGTCCAAGTGTCTGTCAATTTTAGTTTGGGTTTATGTAACTCTGTTTTATGTCTGTCTATTTGTTTGTAGTTTTATGTCTGTATAGTGTCTGTCCATTTGTGTGTAGGTTTATGTATGGTATATGTGTCTGTCCATTTGTGTGTAGGTTTATGTATGTTATATGTGTTTATCCATTTGTGTGTAGATTTATGTATGTTATATGTGTCTGTCCATTTGTGTGCAGGTTTAGGTCTGTTATATATATATGTCCATTTGTGTGTAGGTTTATGTCTGTTATATGTATCTGTCACTTTGTGTGTAGGTTTATGTCTGTTATATGTATCTGTCACTTTGTGTGTAGGTTTATGTCTGTTATATGTATCTGTCTATTTGTGTGTAGGTTTACGTCTATTATATGCGTGTCCTTTTGTGTGTAGGTTTTGACTGTTAGATGTGTCTGTCCATTTGTGTGTAGATTTATGTATGTTATATGTATCTGTCCATTTCTGTGTTGGTGTATGTTTGTTATATGCGTCTGTCCATTTGTGTGTATCTGCTATATATCACATTAAGACAATAACAGTATACGCTGTGTCTAGTACATACAAAACGACACGCATACATTATACAGATAGAGGCACGGCCTTAAATTAATTTGGTTGTTAATAGGATATCGAACCCTAGAAAGTTAAACATACCTATCAATCGTTTTGCCAGGGTTGGTCTGAGATCATTTAATATATACGTCGTGCAGGTTTCTGTTTGTGTTTTAGGAGCGGAGGTCACGCGGATATGTATCGTATTGTTTATTTGATAGGGCGATTCCTTAACTTCCCCTCTGTATAATTTCTACTCTTTTAGTGTCAAATTTACCCATAAGCACATTTATCACATCATGAAACTACCAGATACTAAGTCTTAACGAAATTGCACGACAATCATCACCTACTTATAACCAGTGCAGTGTATACTGTTGATTTGTACATTTTAGTTATATCAATGAGTTATCTACTTTTAAGATGATCGGCACAAAATACCTAATCATTTATCAAACTGTAGAAATGTACAGACGATCCTACATAACTGTGTAAGTGGGTATATCACAGCAAGGCACTAAGAAACGATAGGTGATTAGAAGTAGAGAGAAATATAAATATACAAAATATTGCAAAAAGATGCAGCATATTTATTTGTTTTACTTATATAAGGTTGATTCCAATCTCGGTGATGAACGGTTTGAACAAATGTTGTAGATACTAATGTTTTCCCATATCATTTGGGATGAATGTTAAAATTGATAAAAGCTGTTTTATGGTTGTTTCAATATATCTATTTGTCTATATATTTACATTAAAATATAAATAATAAAAAAATATATCTTTATAGACAAACATTTTCAAATCAGTAGCCTGTTGTCTGTTAACTATTAATGTAGCTACATACATTTGTACAAAGTCTGAAGCCAACCACTTTGACCACTCTTGAGAAATCGAAAATATCTCAGTCAATCAGGGGCCCTGAAGGCCATCTTATTTTTTTTGTATCAGTTCGAAACATAGTAACTCTTCGGCGGAGCAACATACGGAACACACGTCAATTAGCTCAGTAGTTCTGAAGAAGTCGAAACATTAATTGTAACCGCATAACGACATATGACAACATATATTTCAATTTTAAAATAGGGAGACATACTATCTATGTTATCCAAACATTGGTATTTACCGGGAATTTTGCATAAACGATTTTAAACTAAACAATTATTTTGCAAATATAAACAGTATGCAATACGTCGGAGAATGTCTAAAAAAAACGTTCTTTTCATGAAAACATTGATTTTTTTTAAAATAGAGAAACAGTTATTGCAAATATGAACCTTTTAAATATTGTGGGTTTAGGGGGCAAACCGTGCCAACCACACATGGTCTTTTGCAATCTGTTTTGTTATTTTACGAGCTGGAAGATCCCTGCATGATATAATAGGTGACATGACTAATTAAACCGAATTCAATTTCAGTATGGAACTTAAGGACAGTTTCCTGTTGGTTGCCGCCATTGATTTCGGAACTACATACAGTGGTTACGCCTACTCCACTCGACATGATTTCGAAACCGATCCCTTGATTATAAATTTAATGACATGGAATGCGGGATCTGGGGGACTCGCGTCTCAAAAAACATCCACCTGTGTTCTATTTAAGCCAGATAAGATATTTCATTCCTTTGGGTATGCTGCTGAAGATTTTTATAATGACCTGGTACTGGATGATGACCAAAAAGGCTGGTATTTCTTTCGCCGCTTCAAAATGGATTTGTACAAAAAGCATGTAGGTTGTCCTTTTTAATCATTTCATCCGCAATCACAGTGTCCCCGTGAAATATATTTTCCACAGTAAACAAGTCTTTAACTTGTAACTATACAGTTTTAGGACCTACGTCTATTTTTTTTATTCCGTGTTGTGGTGTCAAGTTTTAAATTAAAACAACTTCTTCTACCTAACAAAGAGGCCTAATGTGATGTTATTTGGCTGTTGATATGATGGGATGAAGGGCTACTAAGTTTGTTTATATGGATGACCTTCGCGCATATCCAAGGTCACTTTGGTTAGATAGGTTTAAAACCTATAAGTGACTTCTTTTGAATAACAAAAAAGCCAGGCATGTTGAAATTTTGCTGATGATATGATGGGATGAAGGGCTACCAAGTTTGTTCAAATGAATGATTTACATGTACAAAGTCATCGGGTCAAATACATGTTTATGGGGAATCTATCAATTTTTTTCAATATAGAACGGGGCTGTCGTCAGGGGGACCCGATATCTTCATATATTTTCATTTTATGTGCTGAAATTCTATCAATAATTTTGAAAAATAATAAAAATATCAAAGGAGTACTTATCAGGGAAAAGGTTATCCTCTTATCACAATTTGCTGATGACACATCTGTTATTCTAGACGGTTCAAACAAGTCTTTAGATGAAACATTAAAAGCTCTTAACTACTTTGCTATTATTTCTGGACTAAAAATGAACTTCTCCAAGACCCAAGTAGTATGGATTGGCAGCAAAAAATACAGTGAAAACACTTTTATTACAAATTTTGACTTAAAATGGGGAAGTACACGCTTCACCCTATAAGGCATAGAATATGATGTAGACCTACACAGAATTATCAAACTGAATTTTGACAAAAATCTTGCAAAACTGAAGTCTTTAATATCTGTCTGGAACAAAATAATACTTACACCAATAGATAAAATAGTTGTTATCAAAACTCTAATAATATCTCAGTTCAATCATTTGTTTATATTGCTTCCCAATCCTGATGACTTACATATTAAACAGATTAACAATACATTGTACAATTTTCTATGGAATGGTAAACCAGATCAGGTAAAACGGAATATAATTATAAAAAAACTATGAAGAAGGGGGGCTTAAAATGATACATCTAAAATGGTTCATAACTCTTCTTAAAGCAACTTGGATCAGAAGTATATATAGTAAACTAGGAAATTGGGGTATTGTTGTGGAATCGTTATTTGATATACAGAAATTAGCAAATATTGAAATTGAGAAATTGAAAGAAATATCAAAAAATTGTAAAAATGTATTTTGGAAAGATGTTTTAGATGCCTGGTATAAAACTATCAATGCAAGCAAAATATACAAAACAAATATTAGTGAAAATCCAATATGGGTTAACAGTGAAATAAAAACAGATCGAAAAGTTATCTTCAATAATACATGGTACAAAAAGGGGGTTCATTTTATCCACAACATTATTAAAAAAGATAGATCTTTATACAGCTTAGAAGAATTTTGTGAAAAAATGAACATTCGTTCTAATTTTTTAAGTTATCAGAGTCTGAAAATGCTATAGGTAAGTTTATAAGGAAAAACCGCCAAGCTTTCGATTCAGAAAATAATATTATGCTACCAAGTATACCCATAAATCTCAAGTTAATCCTAAGATGTGAGAAAGGAGCTCGTGAAATGTATACCATATCAATAAAAAATGAAGTTTAACCCACCGCCCAAAATAAATGGAATCAAAATTTCAATATATACAAATATCCTTTCAATACCTGTACCAGTTCCAAACTACAATGGTTACGATTCAGAATAAATCATAGAATCCTAACCACAACCAAATTTTCATTTCAAATTGGTAAATTCGATAATAATATGTGCACTTTTTGTAAAACTCATCCAGAAACAATAACACATATATTATGGGATTGTGAAAAGGTATCTAATATGATAGAAAATATAAGAATTACTATTATTGCTAAAAATCTTGGTCTTCGATTTAAAAAAACAGGATTTATCTTTGGCAAGCAAATTAATAAATATACAAAGTTCAACATAGATAACTTGTTATTACTTACGGTAAAACAATACATAAATAAATCAAAATGCCTTGAAATAGAACTCAATTTGAATGGTCTAAAAAATCCTATCAAATTCGAATTAAAAGCTCACAAAATTATAATATCTTAAATAAACATTAAAAATAAAATACAGATTAACACACAAATACATCACTGGTTGCAAATTTAAAAATTTAATAAATTAAATTTAACATCTTTCTGACCTAGGTTTCCCCTGTCTTTGCTTTGTCCCACATGTCTTGTCCTTTGTCTTTTGTGTAGGTGTGTCCATGTGTGAATTCTTTATTGTCTCTGTATATAGGTACATGCTTGATAAATATTTATTCATAGTGAATTAATTAGCAACAAATCTTAAGCTTTTAGAGCTTAACCAACAATCATGTACCATATGTGTTGTATTATGTCATGTAAAAAAATTGAAAATGAATCAAAAAAAAATGTCTAAAACAATCGAACAACTTATTCTTAATATCCAAAAAAGGCCACAAAGGCTTATGATCTTTTGAAAATAACATGCTTGAATATACCTACAGAGTTTGTTCAAATGACTTACTTTGACTTATATTCAAGGTAACAGGGGTAAAATATGTTTTAAAACTTTACGACTTCTTCTGTATAACCAAAAGGCCAAGGATGTTTACATTTGATCATAGAACGATGGAATGAAGTGCTACCAAGTTTATTCAAATGGATTACCTTGACCCATGTTCTAGGTCACATGGGTCAAACCACCTCTTCTGAATAACCAATAGGCCTAGAGTGATGATATTTGGCCAGTAGCATACTTGTAGAAAGGGCTTTCACCTTTGTTCAAATGAATGACCGAAATTGCCAGTCTGATGATATTTGGTTAGTACTATGCCGGGATAAAGGGCTAACAAGTTTGTTCAAATGAATGACGTAGACATATACTCAAGGTCACATGGGACAAATATGTTTAAAACCCTTACACGACTTCTTCTAAATAACCAAAAGGCCTGGGATGTTGTTATTTGCCTTGTGACATGCTGAAGTGAAGTGCTACAAGTACCCTGTCTGTTCAAATGAATGATTTGGACTGATATTCAAGGTCAAAGGGGTCAATTGTCTTAAAAAAACATTCCAACCACTTCTGCTGAACAACTAAAATGTTCAGGCTGATGATGTTTGGCCTGTAACGTGCTGGGAAGAAGGGCCATCAAGTTTGTTCAAATGAATGACCTTGACTTATATTAAATGTCAAAAAGGCTTCAAATTGGCTAAGGTGATAACAGTTGTCAAGGCGCATATAGGAATGAAGGGCTACCAAGTTCTAATGTTCTAATGAATGACCTTTTTTTATTTGTTTGCATATTGATATTCAGCTGTGAAATATTTAAACAACCTCTCCTTAAATAAGCAAGATACATAGGTCCATGTTATTTCGCCAGGAACATTCTGTAACAAAAGGGCATTTAAAATATTTTAAATGAAAGACCTTGACTTACATTAATTGTGACTTGCAAGTAAATAGTGACTGTAAAAATCATCTTGAAGAATTTTTTGACGATTTTGGCGTTCTGTCAGTTCTTCCTACTGAAATTTCATTTATCTTAAACAAAAAATAGTTTAAAATCTTCTACCGTGTACACAAAGCGTCCAGGGGAATAAGTTTAACCAGTGCCATGGAAAGGGTTATGACAAAGACTTTAAAAAAAGGGTTGTAATCATATGTCAAAATCATGGGGAGCATGACGAAATCAAGATGCAAAGTAGGATTATTTGTTCTAATGAGCTCCATGATGGATCGCATGCAAAAATGTTGTTTATTACGAAGTTACATATGAAACCAATTTTTTTCGTCAAGCAAAACATATCATCCCTGCAGGTCTGGGATTGAGAATAAATAGATTTGCTGTCACCCACTGCACAATCGTAAGTGGCGACATATGTGAGAATCCAACCCATGCAACTGAAAAATCCCTGCTGAATTAGCGATATGTTTTTGTACCCTACCGTCTTATTTTTTGTTTCTTTGCTTAGTAATGACTCTCATTTGTAAATCGTTTTGCTGTTGGGGAAATGGACAAACCAGTCATTCAATGTAGTAGTTACGATTACCTGCTTTATGTTTGGCATTTTATTCGATCGCAACACCTGGTAAACCCGTTGTCAGTATGATGTGTCCGAGCGGAGTATTTTTGCCT
Organism: Mizuhopecten yessoensis; assembly: GCF_002113885.1. NCBI lineage: Eukaryota > Metazoa > Mollusca > Bivalvia > Pectinida > Pectinidae > Mizuhopecten > Mizuhopecten yessoensis. Next base: position 564,913 of record NW_018407089.1, read on the forward strand.
TCCGTATGGTATTTCAGTGAGTTAGTAATGTGAAATTACATCATGTAAGGTTCCCGGACATGTGGGAATACATGAAAATGGAAAGGCAGATCGTGCCTCGAAAGCGGTTTTACTGCTACTACCTGTTGATTTTATAGATGTTAGTCCGTTAATAACAAATTTGGTGATCAAAGATCAAAGTGGCACAGTAATTGAATCATTGCGAAGACAAAAAAAAATAGATCTGTAAAACCCAAAATCGGTGAATAGTATCCAAGTTGTAGAGAAAACCGCCGAGATGAGGTGGTCTTTGCCCTCTCCGGTTGGTAATTCATACAATACCCATTTTGATCTATAAAAACGCGAGGGCTAATCTCACTGTGCAGCATGTCACGATCCATTTATAGTAAAGCACTTGTTATTAGATTACATTGTCCTTTAGCCAACACGAAAATGTCTTTCGTTTGTATGAAAAATATTTACAATATAAATATATTTCAGATCAACCGAGATCAGATGCTGAAAACATCAGATGGAAAGGAAATGTCTGCAGTCACGGTAATATCAGCTGTGATAGCCTACCTGAAGGGTCACTTGATGGACACGATAAAAAATCGTGCAGTCGATGTTCCGGAGTCAGAAATCAGATGGGTGGTGACTGTTCCCGCTATATGGACTGACCCGGCCAAACAGATGATGCGAGAGGCAGCCGAAAAGGTAAAAAATGTTTCTTATAGCGACACGTGTATATTAAACAAAGAAATATAAATATAAAACTAAAATTGTCGTAACGATATACTGCTTTTGTAAACACTACATCATTTACTAAATGTTGAATGGATGCTCCAGTGGTTTTGCTGAAATTTTGATATTCTTTTCCTGTATTTATTCAGGCTGGAATTGTGAGAAATCAGTTAATCCTAGCGTTAGAACCCGAGACTGCATCGATGCTTTGTAAACACCTTCCCGCAGTTCATCTTCTCTCAGGAGACCGCACAGACAAAGTTGAAACATTCCGATCAGGATCAAAGTACATGGTTTTCGATGCTGGGGGTAAGATATAGTTTAGATTAGAAAATGTTATTGGATGACATACTTCTTAACTCCTACTTAACCGAGTAGGGTGTAAAAAGTGACAAAATTCGATTTCAAGATTTCTCCATATACCTGCTTTGATATATGATTGTATAATATACCATTAATTTTCTTTCGAGTTTTTTATCTGTTTAAATCATAATAGTTTATATTTTGCTTGACTTATCCTTAGGTGGTACCATTGATATCACTGTACATGAAGTGCTGGAGGGAGGATTTCTAAAAGAAATTCATGCAGCTAATGGCGGCGACTGGGGAGGGACCAAGGTGGACGAAGCCTTAGAGGAATTACTGGAGAGTATTGTCGGCAAGGCTGCATTTGAACACTTCAGGGCTAATGATATACCGAGTGTCATAGACTTGCACAGGAATTTCGAGGTAAAAAAAAAGACGTATACAGGTAAGGATGTTGGAACGAAAACAACGTTAACTGTTCCTCATTCGCTACTTGAATCATTCACAGCGTACAATCCAGGAAAACCTATAGCTGACGCTATTGAAATTAATCACTGTTCAACAGACGTTGAATGGAAGCGGAACAAAGTGCGTCTTTCTCAAAAGAAAACACTATCTTTGTTTGAACAATCGTTAAAGCACATCACCGATCACATGTCCGATATCCTCAGTAAACCGGAGGTTAAGGATTGTGAGGCTATCCTGATGGTGGGTGGATACTCCGAATGTCCACTTCTCCAGGACGCCATCAGAACCGTCGCCGGAGACATCCGTCTGATCGTCCCTAGTGATGCGAGCCTGGCCGTACTGAAGGGAGCCGTGATCAACGGACACTGTCCTGATACAGTGTCAGAGCGGATATGTAAATACACATACGGGATACATACACGTTTTTCATTCAGGAAAGATGGGTATGATAAATATCGGATCGTTGATGAGGATGGGGAGATTCAATGTGAACATTGTTTCAGCATATTGACCAAAAAAGGATTGCCTGTAAAGATTGGAATATCTTCAATAACTAAATCATTTACAGTAGGATATTCAGGAGCTAAATATATTACGTTCATAATGTATGCTTCAACAGCTGAAAATCCTAAATATGTTACTGACGACAGTTGTCAGAAGATAGGAGAAATGACACTGCAAATGCCCGATACATCGTTAGGCGAATACAGAGGAGCAAACGTAACGATGTACTTCGGGGGCTCAGAGATTGAACTCACTGCTGTAGACATACACACTGGACGTAAAATCAGTGCTTGCGTTGACTTCCTTGGCTAAAACAATTTTCTTTGCAACTCGCACGGAAGGGTTTTATGTCATCTTAACAGTAGTAACCTATCATTTAACATAGTTATTTACTTGTTTGAAGATTCCAAAAGACGTACTATTGTTCTGATAGTATTTTTGTTATAACACAATCAAATCACGTATTATTTTTCTATCATATTGTCCTGATAGTATTTTGGTTATAACACAATCAAATCACGTACTATTTTTCTATCATATTGTCCTGATAGTATTTCATTTATAACACAATCAAATCGCGTACTATTTTTCTATCATATCGTCCTGATAGTATTTTAGTTATAACACAATCAAATCGCGTACTATTGTTCTTTCATATTGTCCTGGTAGTATTTTGGTTATAGCACAACCAAATCATTTAACATATGAAGTGACAGGCAAACATGGACCTTCGTTTGGCTTGTTTTGGGAAAATGTAATTATGTATATAGTTATGCATATAGTAAAATCATCATGATTCCAATATTTGATTTGTACGTTGATCTCTTTTCAGTATGATTATTTGAATTAGCTTTGTTAATTGATGTCGTTATAAAAAAGTTAAGGTAAAATGAACCACTTTATCATCTGTAATCGCTAAGAGCTTTTCTGGAGAGCTGTTTAATCAACCTTGAGTATCAAAAAGACATTTTCCAATGGTAACGGTTGCATAATATTTTTTAAACATTCAATTTCTTTGTAGGGTGTTGTTGTTTGATGTTAATATGTTGGTCCTTACTTTAAGGACATGCTATTATTTCAGCTACATTATCATAGCAAATGTCGTCTATAAAGCACAAGACTTATGCCGTTCTGTATCATTTTCGTAATTATATATTATTAGAGTTCGAACTATAGCTTTGTTGACGCTATGATATTCTCTTGATTATTGAAGATGAATCAATGAAACAGATTATGTATATTCAAGGTGAATCAATGAAACAGATTATGTATATTCAAGATGAATCAATGAAACAGATTATGTATATCGAAGATGAATCAATGAAAACGGATTTTGTATATTGAAGATGAATCAATGAAACGGATTTTGTATATTGAAGATGAATCAATGAAACGGATTTTGTATATTGAAGATGAATCAATGAAACGGATTTTGTATATTGAAGATGAATCAATGAAACGGATTTTGTATATTGAAGATGAATCAATGAAACGGATTTTGTATATTGAAGATGAATCAATGAAACGGATTTTGTATATTGAAGATGAATCAATGAAACGGATTTTGTATATTGAAGATGAATCAATAAAACGGATTAAGTAAGACTTATTCCCCTGGTAAAGACATCATTCTCTCCTTTTGATGCTGTGCATTCACAATTTCTTGGTAATCATAGACATTGATATCAAATAGATATAGAACATTTGCCTAGAAAAGGTCTCAAACAATATTTTATGATGATGAAAATGACAAATGTAATCCTTCCTTACCTTTGGGATAAGACAGAAAAATCTCAGCCCTAGGGGTAAGATTCTTAAAAGTCTAGCTCAAATCTTTAATGAGGGCTAGCTAGACTTTTAAGAAACTTACCCCAAGGATTGAGATTTTTCTGTCCTATTCCTAAAGCGGGAAATTATTTTTTTCCCTCGTGAATAAAAAGAGTTTGTTTTTATAAAATGCAAACGTTGATTTCATATTTTCCATCAAATCGAAATTATCTTTCGTAATCTGCTATTTTGACGTGACGTTATACATTTTTTTATGGCAGGGGAATCCCGGTGTTTTTGCCCTAGGGTAACAAAGAAATATCTGTTCTTGACCAGAAGTATCGATATCTTAGTCTAATAAGGGAGAAAATAACTTATGTTTAACAATATTTCAAGAGAAAACTATCAGGCTTATAAGTAGTATTACGTTATGTTAGCAAACAGCTGTAGACGCCATGATGTTTATTGAATGCTTTTAATAAACTTAGAAATTTGATCAAGCATCAAACTTTTTCTATTTTCCTTCTCTGCAAAACATTTCAGAAATAAGGTCTCTAGTATAATTGTTAATAAATCATTTCGTCATTATAGAAGGCCAATATCGGAAAACAATTGCTTGATTGGGGTAACGCTTAGGTCATTTGAAGGTAAGTGCCGGGAAAGACGACACTCCTGAAGGAAAGAGGAGAATGAAATAAGGATTCCAACGTCCTCCGAAGAGAGATTCAAAAGGAAATCCCCGATTCTGAAACGATCTTTAAGTTGAAAGTTTAAATGGCAAGTGTTTTACCGTGCTTCAATTATCGTTAGATACTTATGAATCAATATGATTGTGTTAAAAGGCCAATACAGATGGAATTCTTGGACTCTCATACGGAATTATCACTGAAAGAGATTGACATGTATGTCGTATATATCACAAATATCATATCGACACTAAGCAGATAGAGACCACGGGATGTAGGAAGTAATCGATACCGAAGAAATCCATTGCAAGTGAAAGATGCCGCTAATACTGATTAATCATGGTAAAATACAAATTTAAAGAAAGTCATGTTTAAACTTGTTTATTTGTTACAGATCGATAGACTTTTATTTCACAGTTCCAGTGCAAAGGCAGTGTTCTTAGAAAGTTGAATTTCGTATCAAATCAATCACAGTATACAGGATGCAAACGTGCATGAATGTCCCCTAGAACTACTATAGTTTCTTTGTTTCTCGTTAATTATACCCGTAAGTATTTGGAAAACAGTTTTGATTACCCACTATTGCGTAACTTTTTTAATGTTATAATATTTTTCATTCTTTGAATAATGATATCATGGCATACGTTTACTTGTTCGGAAACAGGAATAATGCATTTTCAATGGAAAGCATAGTATGAATATTATGCCAAACAGAAGTTCCCAAACTCGCGATTGTCGGTCATCATGTTCATTTTACTCTCATGAGCTAATTTTATAAAGAAAACATTCTGTAAACTTTGTGTCTCTATACGATTTGAAAATTAGTAAAATAGAGATAAAGGTGATGACCAAACAATCATTCGTTGGGGAACCTCTTTATGATCAGTAACACAACATCCGAGGGTTATGCTGTAAAGACATCGAGACTCATGAACTCACATTCATGGGTGTTGAGCTCGATCACTTCATTGAATGGTGATGCGACATAGGATCAAAATCACTGGACTTGCGAAAAATAACAACCACACGATAACTTAACAACAGTTACCACGTAGACATCAAAACAAAACAAAGAAACAATGAAAACCAGTGTCCTAAAAAGGTGTACCGAAAAGAGTAGACTTTCTTTTACCAAATCTGACACCGTTAAATACACAAAAGTATATAGGTCAGCAAGCTGTAACTAAAAAATAAAGCAACAAGCGAAAATAAAGTATGAGCAGGCACTATAGTTGCTCTTGCATGTCACATTGGGAAATGAACCAAAGTAATATATTAGTTAAATTAAACTGTTAAAACATGTATAAAATACACTTCAAGTATTGATAACTGAATGCACTTAACGTATGCCGTACGGTAAGTAAGTAGACCAATCTACCTCACTAGCGTTATATCCTGAATAAATACAACTTTGTTCTGAACTTGAATATACATAGATGTTTAACTATTTAAAAGAAAGAAAGAAAATAATCGATATTATAACTTTTAATGACTTCACGTTCTTTGTCTATTAACGCACCAAACCATTATTACTAACCACACCTGTTATTTGAGCTTTATGAAAATCATTTTTCAGTACAATTTAACACCATGCCTTGTCTCGAAATCGGAAAAGGCATTGTTGATTTTATGTCGTGTACACCTTCTATAATCCCATATAAATGGTCTGTATTGATCGTGATATGCGTTCTGAATAACGTCGACAGTATGATACTTGAATCAACCTCTTTCAGTGATAGATCTAGTGCTATACACGTTAGAGGTGTATAAGCACTTGGTAATACCGAGAACAGGTACTGTATAGTTCGAATTATTCGCGGGGAATTTATTTATGCCATATTCGTCATCTTAGACTGCGCGATATTAAATACTCTGCGAACATTTCTATAGTCTTTTTCAGTCGCTGTTGTTATATATTCGAACACGAAAATGTTAACAAATTGTTTGTTAACCTGTTTAGTCTGCATGCCAAAACACAGTCGACCACCCGACCTTAAATGACCAAAGCAGTTGCAAGCACGTTAAACTTTAAACAAACGAACACAGTCGACATTGTTTCAGCCAGCCGTCCAGGCTGTGATAGAATCGATACCATTTTGAAATATTTGTCAAGACAAAATGTTTTGACACACTTAGGATAGCCAAATAGAATTGTAGGGAAATATGTACGATGGCAAGGCGAAGTGTTGCGTAGCAACTGGGGACTTTGAATCAGTTAAAGTTTAAGGTCACATTGAGTTCAAAGGTCAAATGAATTGTCCGGATCATAAATTCTTAATCGTTAATATAGAGCTTAATGAAGGTTCAGTGATAAATGTAGGATGGGAAGGCGGTGTTGAATACCACTTTCGGCTCTGTACACCCAAGTGCAATGCCTCATTAAATTGAAACATGATTATTCCGAGCTAAACTTTGTATCGTAAAAGGCTACTAAATGTAGCATTGAGGTCGTTCACTATACACGGTTATGTAATGTAAATGCTCTGAATGGTGCTAAGATAACGTCAAGATATGTGTTAAGTCATATGATAATATTGACCTCTGATCTTTCACGTTAATTTCAAGTGAAAGCAACATATAGGAAAATTGATTACATAAAATATTCAGATGTCATTTGTTAGTGTAGCTTTTAATTTACGCAGTATAGTGTTAAAAATTATGTTACCTTATTTGTTAAGCTCCTTGAAGGGAAACATAAGACAGGTCCTACTGTATGTCACGGTATATATTACTGTAAGGATCTCTGTCCCACTTAGTTGTGGCTTTACCTACATACAGTAATCTCCCTGAATTTCTGTTAGGATACAAACTGTAGCAAAGTTGGGTATAACACTTCCGTTGACTACGTATCACAGTCGGTTAGTGAGACGGTATAAGTACCTGATGTTCTGGGTAAGAATCCCAGTCTAGTGCTTTTTGAAATGAGAACACTGTTGTTAATTATATTTTGTTTTCTTTACTTTCCTTAGGGGAATCCTTAACAAAAACAACGTAGTTATTTCCATGCATGCATGCAACCATACACTACATTGCTGTCTTGTTGATAGGACGTTAAACCATATTAACTAACGCAAACCAAATAAGGTCACCCTTTTTGGGACCATAATCCATAAATTATAATGTTATAATTTGAAAGATAAACGAAGCTCGCCCATTAATCAGGCATACCCGTGACTACGGTTGTCCAGTGCTGAATGATAACACCATTGATAAACAAGATCGCACAATGTTTACAGTGTCATCACTTTAACGGCTGTTTATCTTTCCTCGTGTCAAACACATAAGCGAACGACAAAAGCGTCTGCTATCATGTACAATAACATGTCGGTCAAGTACAACTGTATATGATTGTATCATTTATATCTGTAGACTTTACAGCTATTTGTTGGGTGTTTTTTTTCTCGAGTGAATATCCTAACCTATTTAAATTTATTTAAAGCAAGAAATGTATCTGGAGAATCATGGTCGGGTTATTTTTATGTTCTATCTAACGAGGGAATATTAAAAAAAACTTCGTTTGATGAATCCCAAGGTAATTGTCTTGATTAGTCCTTACTACATTAGCACACATACACACATTTTTGTCTAAACATGGAGGCACGTCATTAAATGATAATCAACTGTTAATAGGACAATAATAAAATAATCAAACGTTTTATTACATGAAGCAAACCATACATAAACCTATGCTTGTTATGAACCTCACTAGAGCAACATACTCTGTCTCTTGCGTACACACACGTTAGCACGCATACACTACACATATGCACGTACTTAAATGACATTAGCTGTAAATAGGACGTTATACAAAATCTAACCAAACAAAACCTCACTTCACTTATCACTGATGGACATATATATATATATATATGTCCATCAGGTACAACGTTGTGGATAGATTATACATCAGCTGTGATATGATTACACATGTCCTCCACACGGCGAAACTGTTGGGAAGATCAGGTAAGTAAATATATGTAACAAGAAACATTCATTTACTTTGATGTGCGAAGTTTACGAAATTAAAATATCGTTATTTTAAAACGATGCTTTGCATCCGATAATTAGATAACAGTGGTGTCAAGTCAAGTAAGTCACTTTCGCAGGCACAAAGACGGAAGCAATCATTTGGGTTTTTCTCTGTTTTAAACAGCTAGTGAAATGTCTTGCCGTTTTCAATAATTATCGGATGAGTTTTAAATTGAATTTCAGTACAATATAATCAGGTCCTATGAAACAAACCTCAAATAACACTTCAACAGATAAAAGCCCTGATTGATTAACCAATTCAAAATAAATAGCATGTCTGAGATATACCTGGTTGTTCAATAAGTGCTGTTCCCAGATTTCAGACTTGTGATTACCATGGTTAACAGATCAAAGACGAATGATTTTGAACAGAAAATGTGACACCTGAAGATTATTGTGTTTTTTTGCTGTTTTTATTTATTTTTAAAAATCTATCTGCAATAAAATATCACATAAATGGTAACAGAAATACGCACGTTTTAGCCTTGTTTTATTCGGTGGATTTTTCACAATATTTACACATGTCCTGATTACAAACAATAGACTTTGTTAATAGTTAGATTTTGTTGTGTAGATCCATAAAAATGCAATTTTTGTTTTGCCAATACAGTATTCTACATTATGTATTTGCTAATTTTGGTGTTGTTTCCTTTTAATCTGGATACTTGTAGAACATGGGTGATTCATTGTACAAAAATACCAACCATTGCTCCTCCATACTGCTTCATATGCAGGTGAAGACCAAAGTATGTCACTGTGACCTATATACCAAGATAAGTGTACAGCTTCGTAAAATAAGATATCAATACCGGTCTACGATTATGGATTACATTGCAATACTTGATCTTGTTCAAGATGTTGTTAAAACAAGCATAATATTTGTGTTACATGTAACAACTTCCGGCACTGACTAATATATTGCTAGAATATCATAAAAAGTAAACGGTCTTAGTTTTCATATAAGATTTTACAAATATTTCTATTGCAGGTATACCTTAATCAATACATACCATGTTGAAATACATGAATTTGAAGAAAATGTAATACAATTAAAAGCATCATATTGAGAAGTTTTAAGATACAAATGATAGACGAACATTGTTATGATTACCGCCCTTCAAAGATATAAATAAATTCTTTACTTTTCGTTTTCTTGCATTTTGGCTACCAATACGTCGATAAAAAAGAGGTTACATGATCTGAAAGTTTATCAATTTTGTGTTGGAAATGTTGACCAACAATGTATCAATTATTACCATCTATAAATTGTCATGTATAAATATAACTGATATTGTGTATGACATATATAGAGAATAATACATGCCTTTTTCCATATCACATCCAGTATCAACCCGAGACTGCAATATCAGCCCTAGGGCTGATATTGGTCGAGGGTTGATACTGGGTGTGATATGGAAAAGGGCGTGTTTTATTCTGTTTATTACATACTTACTAATAAAAACTACTATCTTATGATTTATTTTTATTTTTGGAATATTGAAAAACGAAAAAAAATCCAAAAGGGGAATGATATGGGTTTTGCGGGCTGATACAGGTTTTGGGGTGTGATACGGCGGGGGCTGATACGGGTTTTGGGGTGTGATACGGCTAGGGCTGATATGGGTTAGAGCAATTGTATCGTATCGCATATACAAAAAACCCGTATTTATTAGTAAGTATGTAATAAAAATACATACTGCTACATAAGATAAGTATTCCAATCCCACAAAAGTAATATCATGTGAATACCAACTCCGGTTTAATTAGAATTCTGTTATTTAGTTGTTCGTCTTATAGTTCGCTGTGTTAACCCGTATGTCTTTCACTATTGCTGTAGGTTATGATGACAAATGGTTTACCGGTTGCCAGTTTAAAGTGACCAGGTGGAATACTGTGTCTGGAGCTTTCGGCAAGGCTTTATCACTTATGATGTATGTTATGTTGACAACTGGTTTAACACACAAAATATCGGTACCAGATCCGCGCTATCGTAAAAAGGCAAATACATCAACATACCATGCCTCAAGCTCACATACATACAAGGACGTATATATTACTCTCATGGAGGAACGTCCTCAAGTGACCTTAGCTGTTAATAATATGTTTTAAAAAATCAAACCAAACCCTGATGCTGTTCTGCTTTATTGCATATTTCTGTCACTGACCGCGAACCGGGCATATACGTCGGGATGCGGAGTGGTCGATCAGTCGGACGATATCCATCCGGCGTTATGGATTGAACCTGCCAAGCACGCAGGGTTTTTCTTCCCTACCAAAGCAGCCTGCGAGTAGTTTGGCAATCCGATTACTTATCCCACCAGCTACGTGCATTGTAAATATATGCCCGTGTGTTCACCCGCTAGAGTGGTGATTCTCCCTTTAGGACAAGAATGCCAGCTCCAGTCTCAGGGACGCCGGTTTTGCCAACCATGAGGTTACACCTCCTTCTTGCCCCCCGCGATTTTACCCCTGTAGGTTGGGGATCAAGACAAGATTACGCTTGGTGTTGCCCACTGCACGTATCATCAGAGGCGGTAAATGTGGTACCCCCTGCATAATTGTGGATTTGCTTTTATGCCCTCTATTTTGGGACACACATTATTATTGTTGTTGTTTTTATAATACATGCTTAACGGCCAATCAACACAGGATAGGTCATTAGGGCCAACAAATTGTCAACAAAACCAAATGAAAAATAAAAACATCAAACAAACTTAAAGGTAAAAGACATGACAATTTGAATATTTGAAGTGGCCATGGTAACTCATATCCTATTGTAGAAACAGTATTTTTTTCTCGAAAAGAAAGCGACCAAAATAAATCAGTTACACCCGTTGCAATATTTGGGATGTTAATATTTCATTCTACTTCTAACTACTTTTTATTTCCTAATCCCTTGCTCGACAACACCTCACTTGTGGCACGTTCACCCAGATGAGGAAGGCAATGCGTTCTATCCCAAGCCGGAACATACCAAAGTCCTTAAAATGGCTGTTGTTTATTCTCTGCTCAATGTTCAGTTTAAGGGGAATTGCAACAACTGGTTCACCCATTGCCATTATAATATGATCGTGCGGAATGATGTGCTGGGTAACCCCGGCATGGTATTTCAGTGAGATAGCACTATAAAGTCGACATCAGATCCGGTCTCTCTCTTGTAGGAAATCAGATCAATATAACAAAGGTTGCAGCAGATAAATTAGGTCGGTTTCGTGACACCATTTAAATGGCAAAGCCCAAGTTGTTCTAGCTGTATAAAAAAACCTTTTAAATTATTTCATAATAAATATATTATAATATACATTGTCCATTCCATAGGAGAGGGCTTGTATAGGCATTATATGAATTTTGTTTAAGATGCAATATTCAATAAAATTCTTGAAACAAATCCCAAGTTCTGCAGAGGGTTCCCTCATAAGCCGTCACTTACGAGCAGTTATATCCTTTTCCCCGATATCCAACTTGCAGGGGTGCTAGTCTCTGGTAGCGACTGTCACGCAGTAATGAGAAAGATTTTAAAAAAAAATCCTTGCATTTACTGTTAATTGCCAAAGCATGCACAACTTTATGGTTTGGTGAATTATTGTTAATTCCAAAATATGTACAAAGGAAATCCAGGTTACGGCTTTTTTGCCCACATTATCATTAGAATTTAAAATGTACAGTATTTATTTATTTTTTATCTTTGAATATTCTTTGATACTATTTTATAATCTCTTATGGTATATAATTTGTTTAAATATGAGCTCTGTAGTGTTCAAGAGGTACACAGAAATATGGCAAATTGACTAAACTGGTTACCATGGCAACCATAATGAAAAAATCGTTCCATTACAGTATTGAGAGAATTATTAGAAAATAAAGAAAACTTGGTTCAAAGATAAGGATCTCTAATATGGTAGATTTGGGATAAAAAATGGGGAATCATACTTTGACATTTGCATGATGTACGGCTAATTAGCTCGAATGCTATTTCAGTATGGAGCTTAAGGACAATTTCCTGTTGGTTGCCGCCATTGATTTTGGAACTACGTACACTGGTTATGCCTATTCCACTCTAAAAGAATTCCAGACCGATCCTCTGAAAATTAACATGATGACCTGGAATGCGGGATCAGGAGGACTTGTGTCTCAGAAAACATCCACCTGCGTTCTATTTAAGCCATACACACATATTTGTCCACACATGGAGGCACGTCATTAAATGATAATCAACTGTTAATAGGACAATAATAAAATAATCAAACGTCTTACGTCCTGAGCTGCTACTCTGACGTTTATTTTTGGTTTGTTTTATTTTGTTTTAACATCCTGTTACATGTAACGGCTACTGTCAATTAGGGTTTCATATATAAATTGCTCTGGACGACGTATCTTCCCCCTTATGTGTATGAACTTCATTTGCCAGATATATACATACTAGATTATAAAATAGACTTTTGGGCTATGTATCTTTCAGTTCATCAATTCTACAAACTCGGATATCAAATCAGGTATAATATGATCAACGTCAAATCGTATTTAAAATTGATGAAAAAATAAATTCCAACTAATTTAATGCACTATTGTTCGTAACATATGATAAGATCCTGTGACTATATATAAATAAATATAATGTTAACAATTTCTCCACATAGTTAACGTATGCATGATATGATTTTCAGGTAGTTTTAAACCATACATAAAATTACGCTTGTTATGAACCGTACTCGACCAACATACTCTTTCTCTTGCGTACACACACGTTAGCACGCATACACTACACATATGGAGGCACGTACTTAAATGACATTAGCTGTACATAGGACGTTAAACAAAATTAAACTAAAGAAAACCTCACTGCACTTATCACTGATGGACATATATATATATATATATATATCGTAGCAGGTACAACGTTGTGGACAGATCCTACATCAGCTGTGATATGACTACACATGTCCTCCACACGGTGAGACTGAAGGTAAGATCAGGTTAGTAAATATATGTTAAAATGTTCAGAACATCACATCATATCGGTTATTGCGTTGCAAATATAGTTTAGAAAAAAGCTACATGTGATTGCCTATACATCAGACAATATATGTCCATAAGAGCAAGACAGTTTGTATAAGCCAGTGCGACTGATGTAAAGAGATCGGGAATAAGGTTTCTGGAACTTACATAACGATATCACTTTTGTATTTCGAAAACATGGACGAAAACAGTTATTGGATTAATTATCGTTAATTTTCACGTATTAATGCAGTATAAAAATGACTTTGTCTGGTTTGGGAGTTTGTTGCCCTACAGTTCCATTGAAATTCATATACATTGTTTTTATAGTTTTAAATATTTTTTCAATAATACTTTGAAAAAAACAACTAATTATGGTTGCCATGATAACCACTTGCGTATATGTATACAATTTCGTCAATTGTTTTACCTATCTTTCTTTTGAAAAAAAGATGTATTACTTCAGCCTTTCCTTCACTTTGAAAACAAGTTGTTTTTAACATGTTTTATTGCTTTTAAGAGAAAAACTATACACAATTATGACAAAAATAAATTCATTATTTTGTCAAATAATGATAATAATAAGATTTTTTTTTTTTTAGAAAATTTCTGTAAATTTTAAGTCGTTACCGAGACAACAATTTAAAAACATCTTTCTTTTCATGAAATATTCGATATCTTTTAAATTAGAGAAACGGTGATTATAAAGATGAACGTTTTGAATATTTGGAATTTTGGGGCCAAAACGTGCAAACCATACAAGGTATTTTGCCTTCTGTTTTGTTATTTTACGAGCTGGAAGATCCATGCATGATATAATAGGTGACATGACTAATTAAACCGAACGAATTTCAGTATGGAACTTAAGGACAGTTTCCTGTTGGGTGCCGCCATTGATTTTGGAACTACATACAGTGGTTACGCCTATTCCACTCGACATGATTTCAAAACCGATCCCCTGATTATAAATGTAATGTCATGGACTGCGGTATCTGTCGGACTCACGTCTCAAAAAACATCCACCTGCGTTCTGTTTAAGCCAGACGAGACATTTCATTCCTTTGGGTATGCGGCTGAAGATTTTTATAATGAGCTGGCAATGGATGATAACAACAGAGACTGGTATTTCTTTCGTCGCTTCAAAATGGATTTGTACAAAAATCATGTAAGTTGTCCTTTTTAATCACTTCATCCGCAATCGCAGTGTTCCTGTGCTATTTATTTTCCAAATTGATGATATTTGGCTTAATTACATGTATGCTGGGATGAAGGGCTACCAAGTTTGTTCAAAAGAATGACCTTCAAAAGGCAGTCCATGCAATATGTATTTTTACAGGACAGATCTGGTGAAAGTCAAAGATTTACAGGACCGAATTTTACCAGAATAATTCATTTTACCATTCCAAATTATGTTCATAAGACATACCTATAATAAGCTATATTTTACACCAATATTGAACAAAAATCACAAACAAACAAAAAAAACTGTGATTTTTATCAAACACTTTGTCCCAGGTATCATCCTCGCTTTGGGAGTCCTCACTGAAATCAACCTCCTTATCGTATTTTTCAAAGAAAGTATTAAGTTTATGAATGAGGTCCTCGTCAACCCCAGCACACGCCTTCTCCAACACCCTAGCACCCTCCTCTTCCACATTAGCACTCTCTTTCACCCCAGCACTCTCCTCTTCCAACACCCCAGCCCCCTTCTCCAAAAGCAGTTTTTCTCCTTTGAATGATCTTAAAGAAATTCCTAGAATGCAAAAAAAGGAAGAATTAAAATACAAATAACAGAAATGAATTTTAAGGACTTTTCCAGGCAATAAATATAACCGGTACATGTATACATGTAATCATAGTATAACTAACTATAAATCACTTTATCTATGGTGGGGTTTCAAAAGCTTCTGTGACAAAAAAAATGAAATAATTTTAATTCTATGGAATTCCTAAACACAATCTGGAGTCATTGGATGATGTAGATGTTTTACTGGAACAGCCCTAATAGTGAAATATGATTAGTAAACAAAACGGAAATGCAAAATTAATAATATCCGGTGTAAGTTGAAACATTATTTTGTTAATATAAAGTAAACAAGAATAAACCGCAACATTATCTTTTTGTTTTAACCTTTCACATCAGGACTGCTTGCAATTGGCCATTTTTGTAGGTGAATAATTTTTGATGCACTGTTTGTGACGGTCTCTACCGCAGACTCGAATCGTTTTAAATGGTTTCCTATCGGACATAGTTGGAGTCCTGCCTTTTAAGTAGTTCCGCTGGTAGAGGCATGAAGCCAAGACATCAGCCAATTGCTCCATATTTCTAAAACACGATATTTATATAAATATGACATTTTGCTGAATTATTTTTTGGAACTTTTGGTTGAGAAAATTCAAATTGATCCTCTTATTAAGAAAGAAGTAAAGTACATAAGTTCAGAGTACTAATATTACCTTTCTTTGTACCCTTTAATGACATATATTGTCACTGCCACCCACACACTGGCGTCTCCTATGGTTGTATCTGCAGTCTGGAGTTTCAGCGACAACTGCATCAGAGGTTTCAATATCTCCTGAAAAAAGTAATACTATACTTGACGACTTGGTATTAAAATCCATATTTCATGCTAAATATACAGCTGTATATATTTAAGCAAAACAGGTTTTTTATTGAAATGTATCGGGTTAATATTTATTTCTACCGGTATGTTGAACTTTCCTGGTAATGTAAATCATAACATAATGTTATCATTTTAAGCATAATTGAAAATAAAAATGAACCTGAATAAAGAGAATGAAAGCGAGAACATCCTTGTTGGTCATGATCTTCGGGATGCCTTCAGCCTTGGCTTTGTCGTGCGACTGTGTGGCAGGGTGAGCCTCGTATGCCCTGAAAGTTCTGATAAAGGTTGCAATTCCTCTGGAGAGATGTGCCAACTAGCGTTTTCCTGTTACTTTGCATGGCATTACACCACCGAACCATGCTATTGCCTTCTTCCGGCCACTTTTGTTTGTATACTGCTTGGTATAGTGGTAATAAATACCAATCAGCAATGTTATTGTTTTGTCATATAGTGTGTACATTTTCATTACATCTCTGAATTGAAATTACAATCGGTGGATGAAACAGTGGATATTAATCATCTCTGGATTCAACTCCTTTTTCAACAGAGCTGCAAGCCCGGATTTGTGTCCGGTCATGTTCGATAACATAATGAAACAATCTTTATCTGTTTTATCAGATAACCTGTCTTAGTGTCTGTCTCTGGAAAGTAAAGTTGAATTCATTTGCTATAATACATTCTAACACGATTCGTGTGCAACGCGTGTTTTGATTGGATACCGACCATGTTCTAATATGCGATAGAAGCATGTTCAATCGTGTTAAGCTCCTCCCATCGCACTTAAGCCACGCCCTGTTTCTAACCAAAACAATATGGCGTCAAGCTCGCCCTTAGCGAAATCCCGCTGATAAGGCTAGCAGGCAACAGAACAGAAACGACCGATGAAATGTGTTTTTTGAATAAAGTAAAAAGTAAAAAGTAAACATTCCTTGTTCTTACCTCCATTTATTACTGAAACGTTCATTCCATCCGTGTAAAGACATCTATTTAGATCCGAAATAAAATGAACAATTTCACATGTGTCGTATGCTTGTTTGTTTGTTTGTTTGTTTGATTTTGTTTAACGTCCTTTCAACAGCCAAGGTCATTTAAGGACGGCCTCCCCTGCGTGCAAGATGCATGCGTGTAGTGTATGTGTATGTATTCTGGGAGGCTGCGATATGTTCGTGTTTGTCTTCTTGTAATAGCGCGGAACTGATGCCGACTTTATAGTGCTACCTCACTGAAACATACTGCCGAAGACACCCAGCAGGACGCCCCACCCGGTCACATTATACTGACAACGGGCGAACCAGTCGTCCCACTCCTAATTTGCTGAGCGTTAAGCAGGAGTAGAAACTGCCATTTTTAAAGACTTTGGTATGTCTCGGCCAGGGGACAGAACCCAAAGCCTTCCTCACAGGGGCGAACGCTCAACAAATGGCCAAAAGTGAGGCATTGTCAAGGGAGACATTAGGAAGAAGAAAGTTATTTAGAAAGGAGAGAAGAGATAAGGTCCCAAATTTAGTCGCCTCTTACGATCATGCAATTGGGG
>NW_018407089.1:583637-607523 GCF_002113885.1 Mizuhopecten yessoensis
ATAATCATTTCATCTTATTGGCAATGACCTGAACCCATGTTCACAGGTTACCTTCAAGGCAGAGAGTTTTTGGATTCTCAATTAGTAAGTAGGTCGTCTGATATAATTGATGATCTTTTAGAAGTGTCGTATATCTTAGCAGGGAATCAGACAGCCTTTACTATCATTTTGTCTCTCCTGGATGACCCTGGCTGCAAAGCTTGGACAGGTTGGTCCAAAGAACAGTTTCTCAAAATCCATTCGTACCTGGTCCCATGTGTTCTTCAATATATACCAAAACTACACAAAAGGCCCTTTTACTGTTTTTGGTAAAGATTAAAACTGATATTTCTTTGAATCAGTGTTCCAAACTTTTTGGCATTTCTCTGTCTCGTATTTCAAAAACCATTCATTCTGTAGTACAAGCATTTAATAAATCTATAGTTCCAGTGTTACTTGGCCCTAACCGTTTTAGTATGCAACATACTTTCAGACAATACTCTATTTTAAGAAAAGTTCTTTGGAGACAGAGTGACTTCCATACTAGATGGTAAATATATTCAAAAAAGTACTGACCATAAGCTTCGGAGCTTCAAGCTGCGGCCAGAAAAAGAGTAATTACCTTAAAACATGAGCGAAGCTCTACAAGATGGTTACATTTTGGACACAGTCGGACTTTTCTCTAGAAAACAAAACGATACAAGCATTACAAAAATCATCATAGACAAGCTCACATGGTTAGAGCAGAACGACAATGTTGTCGTTGATTGTGGTTTTAGAGATCTCCTGACAGTGTTATAGGCATCTGGTATTAATACCAGTATGCCCTTATATATTAGGACTGGTCAGAGCCAACACTTTGATATACAGGTTAGCATTGACAGGACAGTTACTATACTTTAGTATTGGACATTTTTAAGAACTTAATTTATATAAAATTGCTTCATTGATATAATTGGGGAAGTGCTTAAGTTTTGTACGCATATAACAATAAGAAAAGGGGGACAAATATATCAAAGATCACTAGAAACTGACATAAAATACAGAGAACTCGAACAACAAATGAAGTTTCGACTTACAAAAACAAACTGTTTGGCTCACAGGGTGAAAACAAAACCATTTCTCTCTAGAAAAGGGCACAATCAGAATTCGAAAAGATGAATGCAACTTCACTTACTTTTCTAGAGCTCAATTTGGAATATACCAGTTATCATTAGCTCTAGGCTATATCAAAAAATATTTTAGTGATGATGGAGATTATAAAATATGGATGTATCAGCACTTTGAAGACCTCATCCGTTGTTAGATGCGTTCCAGACACAAGAGCCAGACTAAATTTAATGGTTGGATGCAGTACAGCATGACACCAAATGATAATATTGCAATAAAAGATTATCACTGTCCAGTTGGTCAACGAACTATGGTAATGTGTGCTCATGCATCAAGTATACTTTATTATCTTGGCTATCATAGCAATCTTGAAAATCCAGAACAGTTGCACCCGAGGGCTAAGAAGATCCGAAAAAGCTTGAAATAAGTTGTTTTCTCGCATCATTTTTCTGTTCCTTCTTTTTTCCAAGAAAACATTTCATAATCTTGCATCTTACAAAACAATAAAATGTAAATGTCATCAGCTGTTAATAAGGCATCTAATTTTAAGATATATACTGAACAAAAAAAGAAACGCACAAAGTTACCCCCCTGCAGTACACCTTAGCTGTAAGGAAATAATGGAATATTTGGCTAGGTATTACATCAAGAACGATCTACCCCAACAATCTATCTCAACAATCTACCCTAAAATCAGCCAAGCGTGGCGATGTCATTGTGTGACTTTGTGAGCTTCTTTAGACCAAATCACGCGGCGTGATCAAGCCAGGCGGAGTTTTTCAAACAAATAATCTCAACGGATACTCTAAGTTCAGCCACATTAATGTTCCACGTTGGCAATTTGATTTCGCCATTGACTGAGATGCCACGCTAAACGCAAATTCAGAGGGGTAGAGCAATTGCGATGTTGATGGATGGTCATAGCCAAACTGCTGTCGCACGGCAGTTTGGTGTTGGCCCGTGTACAATTAACCGTCTCTGTACACGTTTCCGTGCTACTGAGTTAGTTACCGATCGTCCCAGGAGCGGTCGTCCGCGTGTAACGACCGCACGACAAGACAGGGCGATTCGATTGTCGCCCTTGCACAGCAGATTCAAGACTGCTGTAGAGACTGCGTCGCATATATTAGGTACTCATGGCAGACCCATTAGTCCTCAAACTGCCAGGAACCGCTTGCGTGCCGAGAGAATCATTGCGCGCCGACCTTATTTCGGGCCACCTCTGACACCACGGAGGCGGCAAGTGCGTATTGACTGGATGCGCAGACATGGCCCGAATAGGTTTGGGATGCGTCGATGGAGGCGTGTGATGTTCACCGACGAGTCTAGATTATGTCTGTATCGCTCAGACGGTAGAAAAAGGGTATATCGCAGGCACGGTGAGCGTTTCGCCGACGCATGCGTGGTTGAACGCGATATATTCGTTGGGGCTTCTGTAATGGTTTGGGGAGGCAACTCCCATGGAGTAAAATCCCCCTTAATGGTCCTGGATCAAAACCTCAATGCCGTTCGATACAGAGACCAGATCCTCCAACCACATGTCCTTCCACTTCTCAGACGTCATAACCTAATTTTCCAGCAAGACAATGCTCGACCGCATGTTGCCAGAGTCTGTCGTGATTTTCTCACGGCAAACAACGTTCAGCCTCTGGAATGGCCCCCATATAGCCCCGACATGTCTCCCATTGAGCATATGTGGGATGAGCTGGACAGGCGTATTAGGAAACGTAAAAAACCCAACTAACCGCGCCCAGTTGATCGCAGCATTAACACAAGAATGGAACAACATTCCCTTAAGGCGAATAAATGTTCTCATGAATTCAATGCATAGGAGAATCCGTGCAGGGATTCGTGCAAAAGGTGCCCACACCAGGTACTGAAGTGTCATTTTGTTTTTCGCGGGTATCCCACTTTGAGTAACTACTGATGACACGAGTGACGTCACACAGACTTTTCTTCTACAGTATTGTAAAGAGTAGACTTGTCCCTTCATATTGATATAAAATTTTGTACAAATTTCCCAAAATATCATAGGCTATTGATTGCATAATTTAATTGTGCGTTTCTTTTTTTGTTCAGTATATATTTATAAAAAAGTAACAAACAAACACACAATCTCTGCATTCCATTGAAATCGCAAGGAAATTGTCTGGGAATCTGACAACTAGTTGTGCAGTAAAATGAATGTTTTCGGAACATCTTGAAAAGGAAAAAAACAACGAATCTTTTCAAAACAACTTCTCTGTTGATTAAATATTCATTCCATCCAAACTAAAACGAATATTTTCTTTTTTGTCAGTTTTCAGTCATAATGATTAGACTATACATATAGCTATTAATTCTGATATATTTACATTTGGTGTGGCAAAGCCCATCTATATAACTACTAAAGTACTGCCAATAGCAGCTTCATATTATGAGACTATAACTGAAGTTGGTCTTTGCACCTACGAGCGACTTAACAGTGTCACTACCGAACTTATCGGTATCTTCTGCTTTGATCCCGAACACCAGCTGCCTGTCTCAAGTGTCTGTAAGATCAACAAATTTACGCCTGGATTATTAACCAATTCAACCTTATCCGGTTGCACGATCAACATCAACATGCCGGACTGCAAATATAACTCTAACCTGATTACTGCGGGCTTCCGTTGAGTGCGTGCGCCGGGTATATGTCGCAAAAAAATCGGAAAATGTTTTACGACTCTTGATTAGTTACTTACAAAATGTTATTTGTTACTATTTTATGAATTGAGAATATGATATGTATATACATTAAAAACAAATGAATTATTAACGAAAGTTGCGAAGCCTTTTCAATTGTATGGTAAAAAGCGCGTGACGTCAGCTGTTATCTTTGTGCCGTTCTAGATATTGACCTGATCTGACGGTAATAAGCGGGAAATTTGAAAGTTGGAAAAGACAAATTATTTTTTGCGAATTCTCATTACGGAAATATAAATATAACCAATAAACTGCATAGATGTTGCAGACCAACTGGTATAACTAGCGCGCACCATTCAGTTTGTCTGTGACACATGTGGCAGATATACCAGTTGGTCTGCCACATCTATGCAGTTTATTGCTTAAGTGTAGACCATATGGTCATTTGATCCCTTCTTTTAATATGTTCCACCACATATTTCCGATTGATATATTTGTCACTGGTAGTTCATGCATTAGTCCATATATAGTAAAAATCATATTTGGTATACAAAAGTTATAATATACTTTTATTCTAAGATGAACACATTTTTGTCTGGAAATTGCTATTGCTTGAGATGGCTTCTGGCTGTTTTGATTTGTCTGTACATATCTGATAACTAACCATAGCAAGGAATTGTCACAAGTAAACTGTAGCATATGATCCCTAGTTTTGGTTGCATCATAAATAATCATTCAATGCATTGTTAGTTTGACAACATTAGTCTTTTTGGGAAAACTTCGGTTTTTACGAAAAACGAACCAAGTACTCATTTGAATTTCAATGGGTGTTTTGTTGTGATAATGTTAAGGTCTACACCTCAGCAAAAGAATATTGAAATCAAGGGAGGGACCATTTTAAACATCCCCCCCCCCCTATCTTAATCAATCTTAATTACTACCGATCCTTTGTTAACAAATCTCAGTACAAATATTCCCCTGGTAGACCTTTCATTGATATGTTAATTATGAGAGCAACACAAATCCAAAATGGCCACCACGAGCTCTGATTTGTTACTTATGAATCAGCTGAATTTCGTTTATGATTGTAGCTGAAAGATCATCTTTGGATATGATATAGAAATGAGGGTTATAAACAAATTCAAGTTTTTCGACGTCTTTGGTATTGATGTTTGAGCTTTTCAATACTGCGTGAAATTGACTATTAAGTTTGAAAAGATTATTGACTTCGCTCAGCTGTGAAATAATTTAACAACCTCTCCTTAAAAAGCAAGAGGCCTAGGTTCATGTTATTTCGCCAGGAACATTCTGTAACAAAAGGACATTTAAAGTATTTTGAATGAATGACCTTGACTTGCATTGAATGTGACCTGCATGAAAATAGTGACTATAAAAATCATCTTGAATGTTTGGCGATTTTGGCGTTCTGTCAGTTCTTCCTACTGAGATTTCATGTATGGTAAACAAAAAATCGTTTATAATCTTCTACCACATACCCAAAGCATCCAGGGTAAGAAATTTAGCCAGTGCCTTTGGAAGGGTAATGACAAAGACTTTAAAAAATAATTTTGATCATATGTCAAAATCAGGTCCTGTTTTAAAAAGCCCTTACAATTGTTAACAAACCCTTTCTAGTTTTAAAGTGTTTTACTGGTTTCCTTGGTAGAAATTAATTCAGTGTAATGTTTTAATGTGTAAAGCGTGATTTGTGCAAAATGTATGTCTCAGAACTTTGTTTAGAAGGCGCAAAGTTTGTATGAGGAAATCAAGAGGCTAGGTAGGAATATTCTCTAATGAGCTCCATGATGGACCGCATACTTGTTTTTTTTCTTCTTTTCTGTATTGTTTAACGGCCCATCGACATTGGGAGTCATTGAGGACCAACAATGCTGTAAAAAGAGACATTCACGAAAATAAACACATCAAACCAAAACATAATAGCTTAAAATATGTAAAGGATTACAGAAATACATCAATATTGAACAAATTGGCTGCACATTATATCATATTGTCTTGTAAAGATCGAGATAAATAGTGTAAATAGTCATATATTAATGCCCATGCAAAAATGTTATAAATTACTAAGTTACATATGGAACCTAGTTTTTCGTCACCCACTACATAATCGTAAGTGGCGACATATCTGGGAACCAAACCAAACCGAAACTCCCTGCTGAATTTGTTTTGTACCCTACCGACTTTCTTTTTGTTTCTTTGCTTAGCAATGGTTCTCATTTGTAAATCATACGAAAGTCCTTCAAATAATAGTTACGATTACCTGCTTTATGTTTGGCAGTTGTCAGTATGATGGGTGCCTTCTCGTGGTATTTTAGTGAGTAAGTAATGTCAAACTACATTATGTAAGGCTCCCGGACATGTGGAAATACTTGGTAGTAAAAGGTAGATACAAGTTTCACAAAAATTGGAATCAATGCGAAGACAAAAAAAATCACTCAGTAAAACCCAAAAATCGGTGAATAGTTTCCAAGTTATCCTTGCCCTCTCTGGTCGGCCATTCATTTATTACCAATTTTCATCAATTAAAACGCCAGGACTAACCGCAATGTGTAGCTTGTCACGAACCATTTATAATAAATCACTTGTTAAAAGATTGCATTGACCTTTTGACAACATTTATTGTAATATAATTAATCTCAAATCTCTCCTCGAAACGGTGATAATCATAATAATTATAACATACCTGAAAACTGTTGATCTGATCAAAAGTATATAATTAACCATAGCCAATTTCGCTTTTAAAGTTGACACTTGTCGTTTTTTCCTTTTGTTTACCAGATGTAATTTCCTTTTGCGTGTTTTATCTACCTTTTATTGGCCTTCTTCTGTGATGATGGGCCGGTTAGTACTCAATTTTGTTTTTATAAAGTCGGCATCCGTTCCGCAATATTGCAGATATATACTGTAGAAGCATTAACACTCATCCTTGGAAAGCCTTAGCTGTGAAAAGGATGTTAAACTGAATAGAAATCAGACTAAGTTAAACTCCAAACAGAAAAAGATGCGTACGAGTTTTATACGAAAAATATTTATGATATATATATTTCAGGTTAACAGAGATCAGATGTTGAAAACACACGATGGAAAGGAAATGTCTGCAATAAAGATTATATCAGCTGTGATAGGTTACCTGAAGGACCACATGATGGAAACGATAAAAAAAATCGTGCAGTCGATGTTCCGGAGTCAGAAATCAGATGGGTAGTGACTGTACCCGCTATATGGACTGACCCGGCCAAACAGATGATGCGAGAGGCAGTTGAAAAGGTAAAAAATGTATCCTATAGGGACACCAGTATAAAAAAAAGTAATATTAATATAACACAAAGATTGATATAACGATATACTGCTTGTGTAAACACTTTGACCGAGTTCAACTTATGGTTTTGCTGAAATTTTTATATTATTTTCCTGTATATATTCAGGCTGGAATTGCGAGAAATCAGTTAATCCTAGCGTTAGAACCCGAGACTGCATCGATGCTTTGTAAACACCTTCCTGCATTTCATCTTCTCTCAGGAGACCGCACGGACAAAGTTGAAACATTCCGATCAGGATCAAAATACATCGTTTTCGATTCTGGGGGTAAGACTTAGTTTAGATCGCAAATTTTGTCATCTGACATACTACATAACTCCTACTTAACCTACTCGGGTGTAAAAAGTGACGAAAATCGGTTTCAAGCTTTCTTCATATACCTGCTTTGATATTTGATTGTATAATATACCATGCATTCCTTCCGATATTTTTTTAAACTGTTTAAATCATTACAGAATACATTTTCCTTGATTTATCCTTAGGTGGTACCATCGATATCACTGTACATGAAGTTATGAAGGAAGGATTTCTGTAAGAAATTCACGCAGCTAATGGCGGCGACTGGGGCGGGACAAAGGTGGACGAAGCTTTAGAGGAATTATTGGAGAGTATTGTCGGGAAGGCTGCGTTTGAACACTTCAGGGCTAATGAGATACCGAGTATCATAGACCTGCACAGAAATTTTGAGGTAAAACAGAAGACGTTTACAGGTAAGGATGTTGGAACGAAAACAACGTTAACTGTTCCTCATTCTCTACTAGAATTATTCACAGCGTACAACCCGGGAAAACCTATAGCTTACGCTATTGAAATGAATCACTGTTCAACAGACGTAGAATGGAAGCACGACAAAGTGAGACTCTCCCAAAATAAAACACTATCTTTGTTTGAACAATCGTTCAAGCACATCACCGATCACATGTCTGATATCCTCAGTAAACCGGAGGTTAAAGACTGTGAGGCTATCCTGATGGTGGGTGGCTACTCCGAATGTCCACTTCTCCAGGACGCCATCAGAAACGTCGCCGGAGACATTTGTTTAATCGTCCCTTGTGATGCGAGCCTGGCCGTACTGAAGGGAGCCATGATTAACGGACACTGTCCAAATACTGTGTCAGAGCGGATATGTAAATACACATACGGGGTATGCTCTAGATTCTCGTTTGGAAGGGACGAGTGTGACAAATATCGACTTGTTGATGAGGATGGTGTTGTGATGTGTGCAAATTGTTTCAGTATATTGGCCAAAAGAGGATCACCTGTGAAGATTGGTGAATCTTCAATAACACGATCATTTACAGTAGGATATTCAGGAGCTAAATATATTACGTTCACAATGTATGCTTCAACAGCTGCAAGTCCTAGATATGTTACTGACGACAGTTGTCAGAAGATAGGACAAATGACACTGCTAATGCCCGATACATCGTTAGGCAATGACAGAGGAGCAAACGTAACGATGTACTTCGGGGGCTCAGAGATTGAACTCACTGCTGTAGACAAACACACTGGACGTAAGATTAGTGCATGCTTTGACTTTCTTGGTTAGATAACATTTTTTTGCGCAATATCAACGGAAGGGTTTAATGCCATACATTGCTATCTTTACAATTATTGCCTATCATATATCACAGTTATTAACTTGCTTTAGAGGCATTCCTACCATAATCAAGTACATTTTGACATTACTTATACCGAAAGAAATAAAATAATGAGTTACTTATACCGAAAGAAATAAAATAATGAGTATCAGTTTTTTTATGTGGTCCTGATAGTATTTATTGTAATAACACCATCAAATCAGTTTTTGATATATGACCTATAACATATGACGTTTTTTAGAAGACGTATTTAAATACGGACCTTGTTTTGTGACAAATCATTATTTTTTTATTGAAGACGCCCTGATGTTTACTGAGTAGTTCTCATCAATTGAGAAAGTGAATTGTAAAAAAACTTGCACATACTTACCTTTCCTTATAATGACTTTTAATGAACCAGTTGCTTAATCGGGGTTTTACGTCCTTGTAATATGAGATCTTCCGGATCATTTTGAAAAGGACAGATGTCGGTGAGACGGGACATTTCAACCTACAGAGACCCATGCACATGAATAAACAAGCATGCTGTTCTATTTTTTCTCTGACAAACTTGAGTAACTAGTGTTGACAATGAACTATACCTCATCAACAATCTGCATGTCATTAATGCAGATAATATATATACATTGTCTACTGCTACATTGTATACATAATTAAGCATTGTTTATATAATTGTTATGTTTGTTCATGGACGGAATTTTTGTCGTTTATTCATTGGTTGTCGAGGTTAGCTTCTCGATTCGGGATTCAACTCTGCAAAATCGAGATTGAAAAGAATACTGTTAATAGTGTATTTCATTGTACATGTATATAATGCTATGTAAGTATTAACCACACAATAAAACATCGGAAGTTTTACTAAATTGTGTCTAATTTATTCTATCTGGTATATAAGCAAAACAAATTGATCGTTTTAATATCGGTTATATAATCGACAAAAACGAAATGAGTAACTAAATTCTTCAATCAGTAACTTGAATTGATTTGGTAAGTTTGAACAAGAGTTGACATAAAAATATTATGATCGATTGGCCAGGTGGAGAGCGCATTTGCATTTTACCATAACGAACGGGGTTCTATTCCCTAATTGAACCTGCTAAGATATGGCATCACCTGCCCGACCACATGGGTAATCTCCCGAGCCAACAACAGTTATTGATAAAAGTTGATAAACTCGTTTTAAAAAGTTAACAAAAGTGGAATAAGTCAGGTTAAGTTTTCGAAAGTTCACAAAATAGACTGATCGTCGGTCAATCAGCACATGTGGAATCGTTTATGCATAACATAAGAAATGCATATAGAGTAAAATAAAATTATAATAAGTGTAAATGGCAAAGACACATTATCCGCAATAATGATTATGTACAAACTACGGGCAACTTACAAATAGGTAAGTCTGACTACCAGTTGAATATTTATTTGACAAAGTGTACATGATCAATTGTGTATAAAAGTAAGGAAGCGTAGCTGGGGCGTTCCATCTTCAGACGTTCTCCGTGTTACTTTGTCTAGGTTTATTCTAAAAAAGGTACATATGATAGCATTGATACAGATATGTATTTAGTATAAACATCTCTGAGTGAGATGACCGGTATTGTTTTATGGTAGGTTACTCATATACACAGTGTGCGGACATTGGTTGATATCTTATGACGTAATTAATGTAAGAGCGCCCCCTATTGTGTAGATATATCGCCATCGACAGGTGAAGCACTCCTCGTGATAACAAAACACCTGGTGTGTGGGCGGGGCAACAAATCACCCTTTGTGAGCCCCACTTCGAGCATGTCAACATTATAAATGTTATGATAACCTAAAGCGTACTCTTGATATCATTAGAGAAAGAGGCACAGACGGGGGGATAGTTAAGTAGTTCTATCAAATTGTTTAGCAATATGCAAAGTACAGCACAGCTCTCTGCGTTTAAGGCACATTTTTAGTTTACAAGCATTTGAACAAAGAATATTTCACCACTTTTTTTTATATTTTTACTTATTTTGCTGAGAGTATATCAATATTTATTAGTTATATTGTAATTATTTATCACCGTATTTAGGGACTATTTCTGGTCACTACTACCTGAATTGTCGCTATGTTGAAACCTACGTTGGCGATCCTGTTTCTGACTATTGCTATGGATACCTTGCTTTACGTGCTATTACAAGGTAAGGAACCGAACTAATTAACGCCTCTGATTTGCGTGGAACGACTGGTTCGTACACTTTTAAATGTTATATTCATGGGTAAATATTAGCGCGCATGTAGATTAAACAGTAAGTAAAAAAACCTTCGGTTTTGTTCCACTTTTTGCAGTTTGCGTTGCGTATTAATTCTCAGAATCCAATGGTTTGGTAAAGGGATTCTTTCGATGCTTGAGTAGTTTGAAGAGACGCTAAATCTTTATGGATCTACTAACTAGTGTTGGTGAGTACATGGTTCTACTAAAATGTCATACTATACCTCCAGACATTTATTTACTTTTCTCATTTCGATACTCGTTCCTTTTCAACAGTGTTTCCTTTGGCAGTCTTCGTGTGACAACAAACACTTACTGCAGAAACTATTACGTAAAATCTTGGAACATAGGAAAGTTCCTAGCCCTGAGATAGTAAAGCGGTTATGTAAAACTAGTTGCCATTATGTAATATCTCTGTAAAACCCAAAAAACCTGTATAATCGTACCACACGTGCGTTGCGTATTTGTTGGATCAAATTTTCACGTGGAACGCCCCACGTAGAAACCATTACAATACGTTTTAGTTTCAGGTCTATTAGTAAAAGGTTTTAGAGCATTGCTGTATGGACAATTATACATATTGATTTTATTACCGTGCTTTAAAATATTGTTCCACGTTCCTGGTGCCGGAGCTATATATAGACAGGCTCGTCTTGTTCAGTTATGGTTCCGGAAGTTATTGAACTTCTTGTGTTTCCGCCCTTGCCTGAAGACTGTAAACCAGACTGTATTACGTATAACAAGGAGTGTCCAGCGTGCAATTGTCACTCAGGTTTGTGAAAGAGCAACGTTCAAGTGCATTATTTGCTCCAAGTTTTTACCTTTTTTAAAATACGATTTATTGAGGACAGAAAACACATTATTGCGCTTCATTATTCCAGATGGCCGCAGTTGTCAACAAATTTCAAGATCACAAAGCAGTCTTATTTGCAACTCAAAATTTCTAAAGGTTATTAAAACAAGGTCATTAAAACGATTTTGTTCTCTTTTAAATCATCCTGAATTTGAAATGGTAAAATATTGAGTCCTTAATTATTTACAGAACGTACATGTACGTATTTCCTTAAAATTGAACAACATTTAAAATTAAGCTCAATGCTTAATTTTTTTCAGGAACCTCGGGCCATAACTTAAAAATAACATCTCTATTTAATTATTCTTTTACAGTAAAGTAAACCCCCGCTTTATTGCCACATTTTCATCTGTACAATGGTTACGTTAAAAGTGGATCTAAAATGCACGAAGTGAATCTTACCAAGTAATTGTTACTGTAAGAAAGGAAAATGGGACATTGAAATATGTTGTTGGTAAGCGAAGAGCAAAATGGAATGAGGGCATTACATCGAAGTTGTAATTGATATAAACGTTGGGGTTTTATATCGGGTTTCAATTTAAGATTTTAAGATAACACTTATCTAAGTTGTCCCTGTATCTACGATGTTCCACGCCAGTGGTAAACACTTTGGGGATGATTTCATTTCCCAAACTTGACTTTTAATAATGACGTTATATCAATGCTTATATCAATATCTGCCATTGTGACGTCAAGAATGATAGTAGTTTTCCCCAATTAGAAACAGGAATCATATATGTACAAGAGAACATATGTCTTTCTGTTTGCAGTAGAGTTGATTCGGGTGGAAAAGGCTTTCAAATTCGACTTCTTGATGGTTGTTTTTCATGTCTATTAGGAGGCACGGGATTCTAGTGGTAGGACGCCGGGCTCGTGACCGAAGGGTTGCGGGTTCGAATCACGGCACGACACTGGGTTGTATCTTTAAGCAAGATACTTTACTCCGATTGGTCCAGTCTACTCAGCTGTAAATGAGTACGTGGTTGGGCAGAGCTAGAATTGTTGAATGCTAGCTGTGAGCGCCGAAATGGCAGCACCGGCTGTATGCTCCACAGGGAGTTGGGAAAGATATCGGCTGGTTGCAAAGGCCCTATTACCACGGATAATAATGTGTGAGCCTCTTTGAGACGACCTACGAACTAGGTTCTGAAAAAGCGGTATACAAGAACCTCGAATTATTATTTCTATGATCTTTGTTCTATACAAAACTACTCAAGTTAAATAAACATGCTAGAGTGTATTTAACCTCCACTTTTCGGGAACTTCTATTCACACTTGTTTCAAACTAACATAGATATCACATTTAATTTGAAGTTCTGACGTGAAACCAATATAACCAATATTTATAAATAGAAGATATATTTTTCAACCGGGAAAGATCAGCTTGTCGCCCCCTAAGGGGTGAAAGTATGGAAATTACACTATGTTTAACAACGCATTCTAAATATATCAGTATATAAAAACGTTATAATCTTCTATTTGTAAAATATTCCCTCGTTGATGACGTCACAAAAACCGATGACGCATTTTTATGACGTCACAATTGAACAAGTGCTAATCGGTGGGTGACAAGCTGGTCTTTCTCGGCTAAAACGGGAGAGACACCTGTGAAGGGTGGGGGAAAACTGATTCCAGCTACCCATGACTTGAAAGTAACAACATTAAATTAGTTGAACATTTAATGTACTTTAAAAACACTTAAATGCTGTCGGTAACAGCAGGTATTTTATTATCAAAATATACAAGCAAACGAAATCGACCAAATCTGGTGTATTGCGAATATACTCAGTAAAGATTTAAAAAAAATACATTATGGTAATTTGTAACACCCTCCATATCGTTGTGCATTGTCGGTATTGTATTGTATTGTATTGTCTGTAAATATTGTAAATATCTCATTTTGGAACCGATGGGTCGAAAGAATCAAGGTGATAAATAACTTGAACTTGATGGCAACTTTACTTTATCATATAATTGGCCTGTTATCCAGTGAATTCGCCCGTGTAATATTTTTACAGAAATCGATTGTGACGTCATAATATGGACAATGACGTGACGTCATAAATTGTGAATGGCCCAAGGCTCGCAAAAACAAAAACGTCTAAGACTCGTTTCATATCAAAGCAAAGCATTGTAAGATTTCTTTCGTCGATTTTGACATTTATAGGTAAAATGGCGCCGTTTGACAAACACCAGTTGAAATGAAAATGTATCTCTAATTCATCCCGTTCATTTAATATAATTGTTTTTAATGTTTTTATGGCATAAAGAACAATAAGGTACCACGTTTGTGTCGATTTACTGCTAAAGACTTATTATATAACGTTCTTTATAAATAAAATATTTACTTAATCGACATAAAAAAAAACATTTTTTTTAAATAAAAAGTATGCACAAAAAAATGAGCAAGTGCTTTTTTTTCGCTTTATAGGGATTAACGTCCTACCAACAGCTAAGGTAATTTTAAAACGTCCCTCCATGTGTGTAATGTATGCGAGCATGCGTGTGATTGCCGGAAGAATGGTATGTTACTGTATGTGCCTTTTGAGATAGCATGGATCTGATGCCGACTTGTAGTGCTATCCCACAGAAATACAATGCCAAAGTAAGATGTCTTTTCTTATATTAATTAAGCTTCCGACAACGATGCAAATCAACGACAGGAGCGAGTAAGGTCAAAGTTCAAGCGATTTGGACCAAGCGGGATGTCGTTCGGAGGTGGAAGTCCAGGGGGAAGCGGAGGTTTCGGAATGGGAAGTCCAGGAGGGGTTGGAGGTTTTGGAAATGGAGGATTCGGTAGGGGAGGCCAAGGCGGTGGAGGCGGAAGTCCATTTCATGTTGGTGGAGGTATGGGCGGTATGCCATCCAAAGGGGGCCCAATGAATGGCGGAGCTTTCGTGGGAGGTCCCAAGGGCATGGGGTCAGCTCACGGAGGACCGTCATTAGGACCTATGCATGGACCAAATGCCCCGGGGAACCCGGCGATTGGAGGACTCGCGTCTCCAGGACATGGGATGTTCAACCCATGGGGTTGCAGTGTATACGTCATCGAATAATGTGTCCCTCTTGGTGCCGAGTTGTGGATGCTAATGGATGTCACTCATGTCCTTGTGGGCCAGGTAACAAACAGCTGTGGATATCTGTTTAATCTTTATTACAAACTCTGTCAGGAAGGATATAAGATAAGCAACATAAGTTGTTAAATTTCACACAATATATCATTTTTGGGGAATATTAAAAGGATAAGTCAACGGAACAACACGTAACAATAGTATTGTTTACTGAAGCTTCTTTGTTTAATTGAATAAAAGAATATATATGAGAATATATCTGTAAACCTAACATTTGATAAATTGAATACGGAATTATCCTCTCACACGACCGAAATAAAACATAAAAATATATAAAAACTTGTTTTTTCACTACACAAGGAATGCAATCGTAGGAAACAGAAGCAAGTGCGTAAAAACTTTATGTAAATGGGTTATGACCGATATTATCAATTCTAGCTACAGAAACAGTTACTTGAACGAGGAATATGAATACGGGGGGTTACAGGACGAGTGGAGAGACCGTCTAGTAAAATGGATTGAACATTTTGAACAACAATATGAAACGTAATGTTGCTTTAAACATTTATTCAGAGAACCAGACTTTTAAAGACAGAGACTAAGAATCGTTTCAGCAGTCGTTATGTAACAAAAGAAATGCCATCATTTAGATACGATGAATCACGTATGCCTCTCAGATGGTTTTAATAATTTATGTATTTATGTTACCTGTGTGTGAAGGCGTGCTTGCACTATTGATGTTGTCTATTTTATGGAGCCCCTTTCAACCCGACACTGCCACCAAATAGTTTATCCATGAATCTTTCATGAATATTCATCTTATTTTCATCTGCATTAAATTGTCACTGTATGAACAAATCATACCCACAGTGCTAGAAACAATCACGAAGTCTTGTGATAATGTTACGCCGTTATGCTAATATTTGTCAATAGACACATTGCTATAGGTAGTCTGTTTCAAATTAAAACGTGAAAATCATAAATCAATCGAACAAACGTCTAATGCAGTTCTCTCGGTTTATATTGTTTCAACGGCAATAGACAAAATACACAGGGAAATCGAAACTTTTCAGTTCTTTCAGCTGAATATATACAGATTAAACGGGTATTTTGTGTCCTTTTCTAACAGTTACGAACGCAACTAGCTTACATAATATGAAATCCGTACACAAGGTAATTCAAATAAAAATGACGTCACACTAATATTTGTTTCCCATACCACAGCTTAGATCATGCAAGTCAGATTAATGTTTTCCGCCACTAGGTGGCGGTATGATAGCTGGTGGGGACATGTCCGGGATGATGTCGGCTTTAATTTTAGCTTCCTCTTCCCAAAGTTCTTTCACTTCCGGTCAAACGCACAAAGAGTGTGCAGCCACAACGTTGTGTATATCCATGTGCTCTGGATCATACAATCTGGGTCCGAAAGGTTCAGACGGGTGTCAGCCTTGTACGTGTCATACCGGTAAGTTGATCATTACATACAGGTTACAATTGCACAACCAGCGCGATACATATGCATTACATTTCTATTAAGTAAACGCCTATATAGAAGATTCTAAGTTGTGTCTGTTTTTGGAAACAAAAGCGAACAAAATGATGTTTTGGTAATATCTGAAATCGTTATATTTCTCATTCCTTACATATTTTCCCGTTTCCTAACGCTTACATGTCAAGACCTCACATTTGGCGTTGACGCTAATCGTCCCAAGGTTACGAGTTATGTCCCCTAACTGAGACAAACTAAGGCCTGGATTTGTATCTACATCTCTTGATATTAAACTTTGAAAAGGGAGCAGTAATTACTAACCGATTACTCGTTGCTATAGTGACAAGATTACGACATTTTAATGAGATTGCACTTTTAACGTGGCATTTAGGTGACCGTAGTTGTCGCGAGGACGAATAACCCCAAAGCAGCCAAACTGTCACCTTCATCAAATGAAAAGGGCTTTAAAGACGTTATCATTCTAGTCATCGTCCCATAACACATAAACATTTCACTGATTGGGATGTATGAACACGTATACAATATACAATATAAATTAATCTTAAGAAACGCATCGAAATGCGGTAAGTTGATGAAATCCTAAAATTGAAAGACTTGTTTTCTTATTACTTCATTGTTGATTAATAACCAATGTGTTGCCACTGCTTGTCTATTTTATATAAACCTGACAATGATACGGGATCCATATGGAGCAGACGCAGGGATGAGTAACAAGTATAATATATCAAAAATACGCACGAAACAATTGCTAATTGAAGGGGATTATGTTGTATTTAGAGCAAGGGGGCGTTTTACCTTGTAGTTAGCCATAAAAGTAACAATTCGTCACTATTTACCGTTTCATTTTTACAACATCCATACATTCTGTTGTATCATCTGGATCTGCAGGTGGTCTATCTTCGTCATCGTCGTCGTCGTCATCCTTCTCTTCCTCGTCTTCTGGAGGTTATTATGGAGGCGGAAGTGGAAGTATCTCAGGAGGTACTTCCGGTACCGGAACGTTCACCCCAGCTGTTTCAGGAGGGTCAAATGTTGTGTATCAACCGGTCACATCAACAGGTGTGTCATATCCTGTATACAATACAGCGCATGCGTTTATTCTTATAAAGGGGATGGTGCGGATTTATAGATGCCTTCCTAATCCAGTGTATTTTTATAATATTAGGAGAAAGTTCTCATTATCTGCAGTGAATTGTTCGTGCTATAGCGTATTAATGTTCGAAACTTTTAGCATATTATCATACAGAACATTATCGCTTGTGTTAAAAGGACTCTAATGTTGTGTCACATGATCCGAGTTTTGGTCATGTTAAAATTGTTTGAAATGAGACAGAACATAGCGCTGCTGAAGCATTTCACAACATGCAACCTGAAGCTATTAAACTGCCCTAATATGATTTAAAAGCAAACTTTTTGTTTTTAAATTGTTATATAAATATTATTGCATCTTTTGTTTTTTTCGATATTTTAGTTATCTATTTTAGATATATTCCTTTTCTTAACCTCCTCTATCTCACAACATATGTAACAACATAGTATTTGAATTATTTACGCTGATTATATTCCTGTGGTCATCAGTCAAGGTTAACTGTGCAAAGGCCACTGGAATAGCGATAGAGGGAGGGGTATATCTACATGTATATGGGCCTGCGCTCTCATTATACTTAATTTGAACACAAAACCCCAAACGTCGTAGCCACGTGAAGGTTAAAGAAGTATTCCTAAGTAGTTTATATTTATATGATGAATTAATTTCTAAAAGACATGTACGACATAATTCACAGTTCAGCGGCCTCATCCTGAGGTGGTACACACACAACAACAGGTAATATTTGAGGTTGTGTGCTCGTCCTATATGACATGCGCCTCCACGTGCTCCGTGGGTTACACGTGCGGAAGTGACGGATGCCCGACGTGTGACTGTATTCACCCCTCCGGTAAGTCGAGGCCTGAAATATCCTTTGATACTAGACGACAATCTGAACAGAGGAAATATTTATATGTTTTTTTGGGTTTTTTTAATCAATGCTCGTCCAGTCAATCAGGCATTTGGAGAGAAACATGACGGATATGTTTCATTGCAATAAAAATGACAAATATTCTATTAGTTATTTTAAAATTCAGATATATTAAAATTTGATAATAAAAATTATAAAAATTGTCAAAGCACAAATCATGTTTTTATTTTTTGGTGGGTTAGAAACTCAACCTAGCCGAGCATATGAATGTCAGAGTTATTTCCCATATCATTTTCTCTTTCTTTCTCAGAAATTATGGTATTAACAATCATATTTTGTCAAAACATATTTAAATAAAAGTTTTTGTATCTAAATTTTCGGTATTCAATGTATAAAAAAGTATTTGAATCTTTGCAAGTTTGTGCACATAAAAGGTCTTTTGATTTCTTTATTAAGATAATTGACAATATATATATGTCTTAAGATTTGTAAGCAATCTAAATTTAGTTTCCTTTTACTAAAAATTACTGTTAAACGGGTTCCAGCTGGTTTCGAAATAAACAATTTCACATGAAAGAACACAAGAGTTAATAGAAACATTTTTCTTTTGAGTTGTTGGCATAGCAACTCAGCAGGTGACGATACAGCGCCCTCTGTACTGCGAAGCTGCGTTTTATTGCCAAAGTCATTGTGCGACGGGATATCAATGTGGGCAAGATGGTTGTCCGACATGTCACTGTCTCCACCCTGTACATCAAAGTAAGCCAATCAGATAATGTCTTACTTACCATAGAACCAATCAGAATCCAACTCTCAATGAATGAGCGATACATTTTTGACTGAATCCATTGATATTAACCACACAGTTGAAGATTTTAGTAAAATATGTTAAAGTAGTAAACAGTAAACGAACAGATTACTTGAACATACAGTGAATAAATAGTTCTGCTTTATAAGCTATCCAAGTCGAGCCATTACGGGAAGTGCCTCACCAGGAGACGATCTTCATCACCGGAAACACGGGAACGGAATGTCACGAATGTGTACAACAGCCCGCGCCGGTATATATAACGGAGCCTGCCACGGAGTGTCAATACAACTGTGGAGAATTACCCCAATACGTCATAGAGGTAAGCCAAGCGTGGGAATAATATTGTTATACAATATGAATTTGTATCAATTAATGTTCTCTGGTGATATATAGTGAAATCAATTCAATTTCCGTAGATATGCTTTTTATCCCTGAAAAAACACTACAATGATATATCAAAATTATTCCTTTGTCTTCACTACAGCTACAAGTACCGCTAAAAATATGGCTTTCACAATAAGCAAACGTTTATGACAAGTACACACACTTTACGAAATTGCAATACGTTTGAATGGATAGAGCACAAAGCGTCAGGCTGACTGCATGCATGTACTGTCCCATAATGTAATTCGTGCCGTATCCGTGAATTACAATTGCACTGTTACTTATATCATATTTAATGCCGATTACCCGGTTAAACTGAGGTACGTTTACAACTATCCTAATCTTTATGTAGCATTTTGTGTTTCAATTCGGTTCAGTTAATTATTTCCATTGTAATTTCTTCTCAATAACAGAGACCGAAACCGAAGCCACAATATCAGACCGTAGTAGTACAACAACCGGAAGTATGTCACGAATGCGAAACTAACAACTATCAACCGGTCTATGTTGCCAAGCCTCAACCTCAGACAGTTGTTGTACATCTACCAGAAGTATGTCACGAATGCGAAACTAACACTTATAAGCCAGTGCATATTGCAAAACCACAACCACAAACTAAACCAATATATGTACAAAGACCGATCTATACACAGACAGTGGCAACCAAGCCTAAACCAGTGTACGTTACCCAAGGGCGTCCACAGTAGTCACAAACACAGGTTTGTCTTATATCATATTTTCACAAAGTGAAAGCTGGTACATTATTCTTGCATTTTTAAGAGTCTGTATAAAACATGAAATGTCGGAGTTACGGAAAGGATATCAAATATATTTTACGTTTAACATTTTAAATGAAATGTATGTACATGTAACTTAACAAGCTTCGAATTAATGCTTCTGTCTTAGTACATCAATTGAGAAAACAAATGTGGTAATAGGACTTGTGTAAACCATTGAGAATTACGGATGTTTTGGCGATTTAACATGCTAACCAGCGAAAAAACATGATCCTTAATTTATATCATTAATTGAGACATTGAAAAACACATAAAAACTGTTTTATTCCATTTACATAATTTGTGTTTTCCTGGAAAAAGGCCATTCAAGCGGAGGCATTATGTTGGGAGTTTTAACAAGCGGTAGTTCTTCCGGCGGAGGTGGCGGAGGAAGTTACAGTGGCGGCAATGGAGGCGGAGGGATACACACGGGTATCGCCAGTAATGGTGTAGGGGGCGGGGCTGGTGGAGGA
The DNA here is from genome assembly GCF_002113885.1 of Mizuhopecten yessoensis. Classification (NCBI taxonomy): domain Eukaryota; kingdom Metazoa; phylum Mollusca; class Bivalvia; order Pectinida; family Pectinidae; genus Mizuhopecten; species Mizuhopecten yessoensis. The sequence goes on from NW_018407089.1 coordinate 604,400, forward strand.
GGCTATTACTCCAGCGGCAGCAGTGGAGGGATGGCGGAAGGTACATTTATATGCTATTGCAAAAAAAACATGTTTTGACAGTCTACAAGATATTTACCAAAGTTATATTCTGGTATGAACGTTAGAGCGGATCATGCTGATTATATAAACTTTGACATGATCTACAAATATACATTGTATATAATTGTTGATGTTAAGAAAGCATGCTGCATTTTGTTGTATAATTGTATAAAAAACATATATTATCTTTTTATATGTTGTTCAGTATAAGTGCCATATATGAAAAGGTCAATGGTTCAACTCAATGTCGATTACATTTATATAATTCAATACCGTACGAAGAATACAAAGACGACTTACCCAAATAAAAAGCTGCAATACACAAATTGCTTAGGTAGCCAGTGTATACATACATATAAGCAATCCTATCAAATAGTACCGTTCATTGTCGTTTCAATAATGGTTGATTTCATTTCTGTGTCAACTTACTATTGCTTCAGGCTCGTGCCCGCCGATACCTCATGATTGTGATCCCACCTGTATTAAATATGACGTACCCCACTGTCGTCGCTGTCTATGTGAGAACTGTACGTATCTTTAGTATGTCCACATTGAAACAGAGGGACATGTATTTAGTATATATTTCATTGTAAGAGCTGTATGTATCCCCGTTTAAACATAGAAACATATCATTTAGTAGAATGAAATAGTGTACCCACTGTCACCACTGTCTGTGAGAACTATACATATCCACATTGAAAAATAGGGACATTTTATTCAGTATATATTTGTATGATATACCCGACCGAAACCACCGTTTCGCTGGGATGTTTCTATAAAAGCATTTATCGGACCTCGGACAAAAATGTCCAAAAAACATTGGTTTAGAGCTGTCACGTGGTGACCCTCTACTTTTCTATAGAGGGTCAGTAGGATTCCATTATAGAGCAATATGGCCGCCCATTGCTCACCGCTTCAAAACTAAAACAACAGATACGGGTACCTGAATATTCTAAAATGATACAATGCTCACCGTAATTCCTATTCGCTACATTGTATCGTAGGATGATCGGAGTTGCCTCCCCTACGCCAGGCAAAAATAGTAAGACGTTGTCGCCAGCGACCGTCTTTTGTTTTAGCGGGGGTGCCGTCCCCTTATCTAAGCGTTTCGGCGACATTGACAGACAACAACAATGGAGATATTTGGGCAGACGACCACGCAAAAAGGGTCATCGATGCGATAAATTCGTTATATAGTCAGCTACTGACCCTCTACATAACCATAGACGGTCAGTACCGTTATATGTACAGGAGGATCGGGCTCCGCCCTCGCCCCCTTTAAATCTTACCAACCCTCTATGGTCCTTTGGAGGGTCAGTAACTGACTATATAACTAATAATGGACATCAACCTTTGTCCATGAAGTATTAATTGTTCCAATTTCACTTTCTTTTTATTTCGCCAGCGGAGTTGCGCTAAATGATATTCAATCATGAAGTTGATTAAAACTTTCGTCACATCATATACTTATCGTATCAAGTTACGACTTCTGCAATCACCTAGATGTCTGCGTCAAACTAAACATAACTCAGAATCCTCGTTTGCTTGTTTTCGGTTTGACGTTACCGTAACAGTCGTCATTATGTCTCGTTTCTTGTAATTTGACATACGCGTACTTAAGTGTAATTTTATCTCATTTATTTTTCAGCTCTCCCCCAGTATGGTAGTTCCCGGTACCATGGCTAGACGTACGATTGGGCACAAATGATACGAGTAAAGCAAGTTTGTTTTTATATAAAATAGTGTTTGTGTTATTTGTATTTAAAACAGCGGAACTTCCATAATGCTTATTCCAATAATGGTAAAATGGTTTGAACAAACATTGAAGTTGTCCATTCAGATGTCGATAATAAATCATGTGTATCTACACATACGTTTTCAACACTGCAGACTGTGCAAACATTAAAAGCTATAATGTTTTTTCCCCGTATCAAAACCCAATGCACACACTTCTTTACGGGCCAATCGTGATTGTTAAGGTAATTTATCTATACATGTATATTAAAATCAAATAATAAAAAATGTATCAAAATACAATTAATAAAATATACTGGTATCTACACAAACGTTGTCAAAACTGTTGATTGTTGTCAAATAGCCGTAAATGTAAACAATTGATTTCAATTTTTGTGAAGAAGTTAAAATTATCTCCGTCAACTGAAGCCATGATGTCCTCTTGGTTATCGGACCAAAACAAGAAATACGAACTCTGGTCGGGACTTCATAAGGAACATTTGTATCAATATCAAGCTTCAAGTAAATCAGATGAGTGTTTCTGAAGGAGAAGTCGAGAATGTATAGCTCACTTGAGCAATCATGTAGACTAACGTGATACAGGGGTACGGTAGTGATACAGAGATAGTAGCAATGTTTAAGGTTAACTAAATAAGGATATTTAAGTTATAAATTAGGGAGACAGACCCGCCTCTCCGACGTTATGCATACTGTTAATATTTGCAAAGTAATAATTTAGTTTAAATTGTTAATGCAATAATCCCGGTTAATACAAATATTTGGACAGAAAAATGTCCGTGATTTGCAAAGGAACAACAAAGGGTAAGACATAAACAACTGAGTATTGATTAACATATGTCCTATAGTGTTTTCCTATAGGAAGTACGGCATTTATTCCCCCAATAGACATCCGTTTGAAGGTGTGTTACAGAATTTCTGTACGTATCTGTATGTCAGTTTTGTGTGGGTGTTTTTTGGTTACTCAAGCCTGTAATTGTTGTAAACGACACGATAAGGGACGTTATACCTGTATGTTTGTTAGTTTGACTTCAACAGAGAGATAGCTTTCAAACAGACCCGTGTGACTGCTTGCTTAAATCTTACATTAACAACTACAACGGAAATCCTAATGTTCGACTTGCATTATTTCCTACACAGATATAAATATGTATTTAAATAAAGACTTAAAATATGGACTATCGATTTTTACCACCATGGCAGCGCTATGAAGTCGGTATTAGATGCGCTCTATCACAGTAAGACAAATACACAATATACCCAATGCCAAGCACACGTACAAAAAAGCCACGCATACATTATACACATGGAG